>NW_022107407.1:723177-734090 GCF_000313985.2 Echinops telfairi
AGAAGAAGCAGCTCGTTTAGGAGCCATCATAGGGCTTAGATAAAATTTCTTAAAAATCGCAAATAATTACAGTACACTGTACAAAAGCAAAAATGCATCTGATACGTAGCCCTGATACGTAGCGATGCAGACAGAAGCGTGTACAGTATGAGCCAATCAGTGGCAGTAATGACAGAGCATGCGCTGTTACGCAAAAACCACGATAGAGTGAAGCCCTGGAAGTCGAAGCGCGAAGTGGCAAGGGTTCACTGTAGCCCTTGGTGACCCTTGTTGTGTGCTATAGACAACCAGGCTGTTGGACACTACCCTTTTGAGGTACACAACATTCTTCATAGACCACGCTGGAAGTCTCCGATTTGGAAACCCCACTAAGTAAACTGGATTTTAACTTAAACTCACCTGTAATAGATTAAAGGAATTGAATCACTTCCTTGGTCTTATGACTGAAGTGCCATGAGACAGAGATAATTCACTGGAGGCTTAGTCCCAGGTGGGGACCCTGCAAATGGATTTACACTTTCACCGCCATCCATGATTGACTACTTTCCCAAGGTTATAGATTTGTAGTTCACTGGACCACTTATCATATATACTTGTGTATAAGATGAATTTTTCAGCACATTTTTGTGGTAAAATTAGGTGCCTCTGCTGATACTCAGGTCGGCTGATATTCAGGTCGGCTTATACTTGAGTATATACAGTATATTGAATGGTGCTACCATATATTTTCTATTTTCATGCTATCTTTACTTTTTATGTTTTTATTATGTCATAATCTGATAGGTATGGCACTGCCTGTTTGAATTTGCTTTATTGAACGCTTTGCCCATCTTCATATCTTATTGTTTGCATAAATAATGTCCACTTACTTGAGGTTTGATTGGTACAGGTCAACTATTTTGTCCAAAATTCTGTTCTGTACATTTATACTTTCCTAACATTTGAGATTCTATAAAACTGGATAAATTAATGATACTATCAATAGAATTCCCATATTCTCCAGAGGAGCATAGCAAGAAGGCACCCTAGCCCAGTCCAACTCAAGTACATAAGTCCAATGCTAGTTCATAAGCCCCTCTTGAGATTTATATGCCCACATTCTGGGGATGCAGAATGAATGTAAACTGGGAAGCAGGAAGGTCACAGGCTAGTGTGTGCGGGGTTGCAAAGATCCAAAGTCGGTAGAAACATGGCAGGACAGCAACAGCTCTTAGGTCAGTGGCAGCGTCCCAGCAAATAAGAAAGCGGAGGAACAGAGAGAAATATTGTCTTTACTTGTTCTTCTTGCTCTTATACACATGGCTTATGATATCAAGGGGGTGTTCTCAGGCTGAGACTTGACAGGTTTGACTTCACCCCTAGCCAGGAGTGTCTCAATGATATAATCCTTAAGTAACACAGTAAAGAAATCAGATGGTGTGAGTTGTCAGAAAGAATGGTCCCTGGGGTCTTAAAGACTTGACTTACAACAAGCAGCCATCCAAATGAGGTGAGAAGGGGTAAGTTCACATGAAAGACTCACAGCACCCTGTGTGATCCGAGGATTATGAATAATAAAGCCAAATCCTGAATCATAAATAATAAAACCAAATATGGAGGAGGGAATGATCTTAAGTTCTAAACATCCACTTTTCAGAAGGCTCTGGATGGCACTGAAAGCCAAAACTCCTTGCAGGGTCCTACATGGGTTAAGTTTCTGGTGAATCCCTTCTGACTATTGACCAGAGATGTGAATATCCTTGCTCTCAGACAGAGTGCATTGGGAAATGTACTAATGCAGATGTTGCTAGGTTAAAGTTGAACATCTTACCATTTGTTCTACCTTTTGACCCATGTTAAAAGTTTCCTAGTTTTTACAATTTTTGTTTATCTTTTCAACTGATGTTTTCCTATGTGTTATATGCTGTTATTGTTTTTTGTGTGTATGTGTTTGCATGCGCACATATATGTACATGTTTTCTCTATATGAAATCTAGGATAGAAAAACACATACAGTACCTGAATTAATAATTTCTTGGGATTATGGAAGTGGAGGTGGTGGTGGGAAAATGGGGACCTAATAACAATGAGTACAACGAAGAAAATGTTCTAAAATTGATGGCATTTATGTGTACATGGCTATTTTTAATATGTTTAAATAATTTAACTGTATGATATGTGGATCATATGTCAATAAAACTATTTAAAAATTTTAGAAACACTAATGTAGAAATATCTATTCAGTTCATTCTCTAATTGTATATTTCTAAACAAGATTCTGGAAAGCTAGAGGCACAGGAATACCTAAAAATACTAAGTTGGTTGTAAAATAGTTTGTAAGTAGTGTGTACTCTGGGCTGTTTTTGTCTACTTAACTTTCATGTGGTTGTTTTAGACACCTGTTCAACGTTACCCCTGCTCATCATCTCAATATAAGAAAGCTAAACCCACATATAGAAATAAATATTTTATAAGCGATATTTTCAAAATCAAATTGTATATCTTATTAAATTGTGAAGAGTTTAGATATTTTTCTCATAAATGAGAAACAATTCTTTGACATAAACCATCATGATAACCAATTGTTGTTGAGTCAATGCTGACTCATTGTGATGGGGTGTGTTTCCAATGACTGATAGCTCAAATATAGGGCGCCAGGCCTTTCTTCTGAGACACCCTCGTTATACTCAAACCTTTCAGTTGCAGTAAATGTATTTAATGACCCAGGGACTCTGGGTATCCTATAGATAATGACAGTAGTCCCAGAGACTATTCTATAGGCTCCTGGTGCTGCTGAAGACCATTGAAAAAAAAAATCTGGTGAAGTTCATTAAGAGGATAACAGCAGTATACTGGTAGCTTGCATTTCCAAGGTGAGGTCAAACCTACACCACCTTTGGGGATTTGCTGTAAAGACATGTAAGTCCAGACAATGCTTTTACTAAAAGAATTAAACTACATCTTTCATGTAGCTGGAAGTGTTCAGTAAAATGATATGATTTTAAAATCTCCATTTTATTTGCTATTAGAGTAAAAATATTTGGAAAGAAATTGCTTGAGGAGCAGTAACTGTTTATTGAATGAATGACTAGAGTTTTCAGGGCAAACTCACTTTCAAGGCAGAGGAATGCAGTTTGGGAGCTTTTTGCATAATGTCTTCTGCACTTGTACTGTGCCTCTCATACCAACAGATATTTTTTAAATGAATTGCAAAGAGTGTGTCATTTATGTGCTATTCTTGATTAGAGAATTAATGTAAATACTTAACATATAGTTAGCATTAATGTGAATTGAAAGTTTGTGTTTTGTACCAATTAATTTTCTGGTTTCACTGTAATTTGGTAAAATTAAAAGCATTTATTTTGTGTGTTCTTGATCCCAAAGGACAATTAATTTGTAAACTTGAAACACCAAGGTCTTTTTTTTTAACTCTTACCTTGATCTGTTGGCCAATTTTAAGCTTGCCTAACTAGCTTGTCATACTGTCAATTAATTATTCCTCCGTGGATCCTCATATCTAAATATGGTAATTTCAGTGTGTTTATTGTTTAAATTTTGGGGGGTTTGGAGGTATAATGGAAATCTTGTTTCTGAGTACTGGACAACTGTTAGGGGTATATTGAAATTTCTTTTGTGTGATACACTGACATTTCTTTCTTTTGTGTTTTTTGTTTGTTTGTTTGTTGAGTATTTGAGTAGTCTCGGAGTATACCTAAGATGGTATGCTTAGGGTCTAAAGGAATAACTGTAGATGTGGCAAAATCTTATGATCATCCTAGTTAGATTCTGATCATTTTTACATTAGAGGGAGTCCATAAGCATTTGTTGAAGTAAATTAAAGCCAGACTTAGGCCAAATTTGAAAAGAATATTGACACAGAACAATATCAAGATATTTCTTTATGCATATCCCACATATACATTTATTTTGATAAATGTTTGTTGGATAAAACCCGGTCTGTCCAAGAGTGGAAATAGTCATGTTGGTTTTTTAAAAAAGTCACAGCCAATTAGAATACAGGTTAGAGGCAGAGTACTGAAGACCATGAGCTGAAATTACATTCACCTAGTTTTCACAACAGATTTATCTTTTAAGTAAAATAAAACTTTAATAACTTATTTTCAGATTTTTACAAGAGTGTTATTAAAACTTAATCTGTTGTGTTAGCATGAAAAATCTAGACTTGTCTAAAATGTAAAATCTATAATAGAAAAAAATCCACATACTAAAATATAACATCTTAGCTAACTAAGTAGAACATTAAATTTAAAGATGTATTTCAGGACTTTGAGCACGTTCAGCCTGATTCAGTCATACCAACAAAGTAAGACCAGAAAATATCAGAATTTGTAAAACTATGAACAGAATAATAACCAAAAGGGAAATATTATAGGCCAATCCCCTGCTAGAAACGTTATCTTCATTTTAGAAAACTGGAGCTGTATTTGTGTTGTATAGCAACCAAATCTCTTGACCAATAGACTTGGAATGTCACTGTTCCATTCAAAGATGACAGCCAATAGTACAGCTTTTAATGTATGTCACTTTTCATAATGCTGGAAATAAAACAGTCTTTCATATCAGGCTCTTCCTATTCTAAGACTTTGACTATTAATTTGCCTATTCTAGGGCTTTGACTATACTTCCGCTTCTGTTCCAGTCAGTACACCCATATTAAACAAACTCAGGTCTGTTTCCATTTCACTGTATTGATCATGATTGCACTGGACAGGATCAGTTGGATTCTCTAATATATGTCTTTGTGTATATTTATATATTTTATATATAGTTATATACATGCATACATATATGTTAGATGTATATTTACATCTATCCATGTATGTGCATATAAGTGTGTCAATATGTATATCAAGAGCGAGAGAGAGCCAGGGAGAGAGGGAGAGTGACATACACACATTACCCTGGGTCGTATAAATGGTTAAACACTTGACTACTAACCAAAGGCTTGGTGATGCAAACCCATCTAGAAGTGCATCAGGAGAAGCTCACAACTGCTTCCAAAAAGTAATAGCCTTGAAAACGCTATGGAACACGTTAGTCTGTACAACGAATTGGTCACTGTAGGTTAAAATGGATTCAACAGCAACTGGTGTGGTTTTTATTTGGGATGTGTGCATGTGTTTGTATGTGTGTGTGCGTTTATGTACACATATATACATATATATATATACACATATTATTTATGAAGAGCACAACTTGTCTATCATATTGCCATGCTATGGTGGCTTTTGTGTTGCTATGATGGTAGAACGGATGCCACTGCTATTTTACATACCCGAGGAATCACTCAAAGTGAACAGTTTTCAACAGTGTCTAAACTAAGAACAGACTGCGAAGGAGAAATAGGCTGTCCACCTCTGAGGAAATAGCCACCAAAAACCTTTTGAATCACAGTGGAACATGGTCTGATACTAATAACCTCATGCATGACAGCAGAGCGTTATCAGCTATAGTGCCAGAAGATGAGCCCTTGAGATTGGAAGGCACTCAAAATATGACGTAAAAACAGCTCCCTTCTGAAAGTAGAGTCGACAAGAATGATGCAGTTGGAGTGAAGCCTTCAGAACCTTCATTTGCTGGTGGGTCATGAGTAAAAATGTGGAGAAACAGCTTTACGCATAATTAATAACTGGATTATGCCAAGTGTGGATCTAGGAAAAGTGCAAGTCACGAAAAATGGAATGCATACAGATTGATGTGCTATGCATTAATAAGCTAAAATGGACTGGTATTGGCCATTTTAAATCATACTATCATATGGTTTGCTGTGCTGGGAATGGCACATTGTAGAGCGGCATTGAATTCACCATCTAAAAAAAACAACTTTCAAGAACTATATTAAAGTACAATACTGAATATAAGTAGTATAATAGCTATCTATCTGCATACTGGGAAATACAGTCAATTCAAATATTATTCTAATTCATGGAATCAAACTAAAGGCAGTTAGATTTTACGTAAACTTGAATTTGTATGAAAGTGTAAGTCTGGAATTCAACTTATTGATCTTATTTGCTATCCTTTATCAAACATGATGTCCTTCTCCAGGGACTGGTCTTTCCTGACAGCATGTCCAAAGTATATGAGGCAAAATCTCAATATCCTTTCTTTTTTTTAATCGTTTTATTAGGGGCTCATACAACTCTTATCACAATCCATACACACATCAATTGTGTAAAGCACATGTGTACATTCATTGCCCTCATCCTAAAGAATATTCTGCCTGTACTTCTCCCAAGACAGAATTTGGACACTTCATGCATCCTTGTTTATCCAACACAAGAGATGTTACTGATGCCATTCCTGATGCCTCTAAATGAAGATGCTTCATGCCTGACTACTTATCTTAATGACCTTGCTAGCCTCCTTCCTGAATTAGGAAGCTTTGAAGAATTACCCTTAATTTTTTTTAACTGCATGGGAGGGGGATGTTATATTTGGATTTTTAACATCCTAAAACTTAAATTATTTCTAGTATTTTGAGTAATAGTAGGCTCTTCTACTTTTTCTGTGAAAAGAAGAGTATAGCTGGAGTGAAGTAAAGGGAGTACATGAGGTACAGATAGGACATAAAGTAGGGTCTGTGCTAGGCAGGGCTCCACAGGGGTTTGTATTTTAAGTGCCAGGGAAGCTTACTGGGGATGTGGAAAAGATTGGGGGCAAGATGACTCCCAGTGTTCACGAACTAGATAAAATACTAATCCCACAAAATTATTTTTTGGTTTGTTTGTTTTTGCTTTACCTATTGTAAGTTTTCTTGCCACAGCACTTTGTTTGTCTGCGGCAGCTTTTACTTTATTCTTTTCTACTACACAGCATTTCTGAAGTTATTGCTTAAGTTCTGTGCTTCTCTGTCTTCTCCCCTTTCTCTGTGCAGACTGCTCAAGGAGGCGGTCATCGGACGTTGCTCTATGGACATGCGATATTGCTGCGCCATTCTTACAGTGGCATGGTAAGTAGACCTGCGGACTCAGTAAGGTTACTTGTACAGGAACTATTGGCAGCAGTTCCGTGATGACTGTAAGAAGCTTGGATACATGTATTCTTCAGTTTAAATGGCGCCTGTTTAATTTTCTCTATAAGACAAGTTGAATGTTGATGACCTTTAACGTTGATGACCTCCATTCTAGCATTGTATAATTCCTGTGCTCACTATCTTACTTCAGATAGACTAAGTTTAAAGGAGAGAAGTATGAGAGCTTCATTTTTTTTAATGTGCTCTAGCCAGTTAATCTGTTAGATAACTGAAATATCCTTACTGATAGATAAAAAGTAAATTAAATGTACCTGAAAGTACTGTCGTTTCTTCCAACTCACATTCCTCCCCTCTTAACTCGATGTTCTTTTTAGATTTTTCAAAATCAGTTCCTTTTTTAACCTAAGAATTTATCAGATTTGTCACAAGAACAATTCCCTTATTGTCTATTTTCTAAATATTTATAAAGTTTTATTCTATTCTTTAAAATGCTTTTTCAAATTCTAAAACCATAGCTTTGTCCCAATTGGATTTAGAAATAAGAGATTCTGTATGGTATTTATGAGAAAAAATTGTAACTTAAAATAAAAATTTTTTTCTTTTATTAATTTTTATATAGAGATTTTTTATGAGCTGAAAAGTACATTCTCATATTTTTTACATATTATCATAGCATTATCACTTTCCATGGTATTTAAATTCTCCAGTAATATATTTCTAGTATCTACATGGTATTCATATTTCTTTAGTTTTATAGTGAATCATTCATTATTATTCTAACAAAATTTTGAAAATGTTATGATCTCTATATGTTTCAAAACAGGAAAACAATTATAGTTTCAATACCAGTATAGAAGACTGTTCACTCTCTCTCACACACACCCCACCCACAAATTGTGGACCTGAATCATAAATATTAATATGAAAATCTGATATAAAGGGATGATTAATGAAATTCAACAGTACAGGGAAAGAAATATAGGAAAAGTGTCAATGTGATTTTAATGATGCCTTAATACCATTTCCATTATTGCACTGTATCATCTAACTCAAATAAGAAAAAATCTGATCTTTTTAATGAGTGCTATGAAGTCTTTAATAAAAATCTGCACTCATTCTTAATAAAAACATTTATTTTAATCATTGATGATTATTTTTTTGATTTTAAGTTTCACAGTCAAATTAATAGCAAGCATGCTTAATTGTGATATACTGATATCATTCTTGATAAGAATTACTGAAGTTTCCAAAAGCTAGAACCTATTCTATCACCATTGTTGTCTAAGAAGTCTTCTATATGCTAAGATATACATTAAAATACTTTCAAAAAGTAGCTGGATAGGAAAAAGTATATTAAATCAACCTTTTTAAAATTGTATATAGCAATCATTCATGAAAACATCATAGAAAAAATCTAATTTCAAAAATAATTAAAATACGTAAACCACATGAAATAACCTGAACAATAAAATGTGAAGGAATGTTTTAAGAAAACTACTCTTTATATGTTACAGAAGAGTTTGGGTGGCTTACTTGCCTTTAAGTTAAGCTCCTAACTGTAAGGTCAGCTGTTCAAAACCACCAGTGGGGAGAAAGATGAAACTATCTACTCCAGTAAAGAGTTACAGTCTCTGAAACCCACCAGGGCAGTTCAACCCTGTCCTGTAGGTTAGCTATGAGTCAGAATCAACTCAATGGTGATAAAATGTATACATAAGAGAGGGATTAAGATCCTTGAATTGGTTATTAAATCTGGGCTTAATTTCAAGATGCTAAATTTTTCATAGCCTTGCATTCCTCACCGAATCTCTTTAAGTAAGCAAATATATGGACAGCTGTTCATTCTTTGAGTTGGCATAGACTCAATGGTAATGAGTTGAGTTTAGTGTTTATTTAGGATGATTCTTGGTAATTTAGTGAATATGTATTGGGCGACTAACCACAAGTTTAGCAGTTCAAAACTACTAGTTGCTCCATAGGAGCAAAAGAAAGCTTTCTATTTCCATAAGGAGTTGCAGGCTTGGAAATCCACAGGGGCAGTTCTACCTGTCCTTATAGGATTTTTATGAGTTGGAATCATCATGAATCAAAATCAACTTGATGGCAGTGAGTCTGGTTTGGCTTTGGTGTTTACTTAGGACCTCTGGTGTTGTAGCGAGTTTGAGTGCCCTGCTAGCCCAAACATCAGTAATTTTAAATCGACCAGGACCTCTGAACTGAGAAGGCTTTCTGCTCCCCCCAAATTTATACCCCGGATGGCATAGTGTTTCCAAGTTGAGTTGGTCCTCAGGACAGTCATGAGACTTTCTATGCCTGTAAATATTTACAGTCTTTGAAACTCACAGGGGCAGTTGTACTCTGTCCTATAGGATCAGTATGAGTCAGCATCAACTCCATGGCAATGAGTTTGGATTCTTGGTTTTAAACCTATAAGGTAGCTTTATTCTATCCTATAGAATCTACATAATGGCAATGAGTTTGGCTTTTGATTTGATGTTTATTTAGTAAGGAGTACTACCAACTGCCAAAGTCAGTAGTTCAAACCCATGAGCTTCTCCAAGGGAGAAAGATGAAACTATTCTTCCACTAAGATTTACAGTCACAAAAATCTTAAGGAGCATTTCTCCTCTATCTTATAAGATTGCAGTGAGTCAGAATTGACTTAATGGCACTTGATTTGATTTGGTGTTTATTTAATGCAACCCTGGTGCATTTTAGGGTAGGTCTTGAGATATTAAACCACAAGATCAGCAGTTCAAGTCCACCAGCTTCACTGAGAGAGAAAGATAGGCTGTCTGCTTGCTTAAAGATTTATAGTCTTGGAAACCCTATGGGTCACTTTGAGTCAGAATGAACTTGCTGGCGGTGGTTTTTATTGTTTCGTTAAATGTTTATTTAAGTACCTGGTGGCACTGTGAACTAGCAATTAGCTGCTAACCAAAGGTTGATGTTCACACCCACAGGAAAAAGATTAGCTAGTCTTCTCCTGTAACAATTTATAACTTCAGGAAGCCTGTGGAGAAGTTCTACTCTGTCTTATAGGGTTTCTATGAGCAGAGTCAAGTTCAAAGGCAGTGGCTTATGGTTTGAGTATTTATTTAGAGAAGCGGTTCCAGGTGTTAGTTCCAGTTGTGTATGACCAAGCCCTTATGCTACGGAACTTGAAATAATACTTAGTGGGATAATACCTCGGAGTTTCTGTGCATATTAGAGGATAAAATCCATGCTAATAGTAACACATCTTGTATATTTTTGCCTCAGATGTCTGAAGCTGTCATTTTTTTCTCAAATAAAGGCAGATGCTTAATATGCATATAGTTTAAATCTCAAATTTGCGATCCTTAAGGGTAACTGCAGGTTGCCTAGAAAATTCACAAGTCTCACTGGCTAATGACAAGTTTGGGGGCCATTTAAGTCCCTCTCATAACTGAAGGAGTCAGTGCTTTGCGGACAAAAGGCAAATTCTGAGTCCTCCAGATCAGTTTTGTTTCATATTCCCATTCAACTGTCTTCCATCTGTAAGTTGCAAACACATCTGTCCCCAGATCTGTCTATCCTCTGCCTTATTACACTTAAACACACCTACTTAGTTGGAGGGGTCCTGTTCCATAGTAGGTATTATCTGACCTATTCATTGGTTATCTAGTGTTATAGGGAGTCTAATCTGGGATTGTTCAATCCCCCAAACCTGCTCAGAACTCTCAGCAATTCTCTTGCTTTCATGGCAGTGCACTTGTTTAGTGTGCATGTTGGATTATTTTTAATTTGGGCACCATTAATCTTTGTATCTAAATTCTTCTTTTTATGTAGCATGTTTATTTTATTTTATTTTTAAATTGTTTTATTAGGGGCTCATACAACTCTTATCACAATCCATACATATATCAATTGTGTAAAGCACATTTGTACATTCATTGCCCTCATCATTCTCAAAACA
>NW_022107407.1:735475-737368 GCF_000313985.2 Echinops telfairi
TATTTCCCTTGACTTTCCTCCTGTCCCACTGTCATGCTCAGTCTCCACCAGGGTTTCAGCAGTTACTCTTGGTTACATTACCCTTGATTATGCCCTACCAGACCTCCCACACTCACCCACCACCAATTTGGATCACTTGTTGTTCCCTTGTCCCTGAGTTTGTTAATACCACTTCCTTTCCCCCCACCTCTTCCTCTCCCGTGTCCCCCCGGAACTGTCAGTCCTGTTGTATCTAAATTATTAATACCCACAACAAGGCTTTTAAGGTTGAAGTGAGGGTTGAAGACTTGCCCTGAAGATAATTCCAATCTTTATGTCAAAGAATATGCAGTTAAGAAAAACCAAGGAGAAAAATTGAGGAAAGGGAGAACAATGGTGCTATGGGAGTTTGCTTTCTTAGGACGCATACACATACTTGCACATGAGAAAACTCACTGTACTGTGGTTTGGGATATGCCAAAGTCAGTTCTGGATGGATTTCCAAGTGTTACATTTTAAAAATGAAAACAAAAGTGCATGATGACAGGGAATACTTGTAAGCCAGTACAAGTATTTCTAACTTTCATATCAGGCTGTGCTTTTCTTTTGATCATAAATGTTACATGAAGTTACAGATGTACAAACACATCCCCAGCAACTTGTCTTTTTTTCATACTGGAACACATTACTTTAGCTTTTGATGAGAAGAAAAATACCACATTGCGTTTAGAAAATCACTCCTGATGAATGCTTTGCAAATGCCATTCACTTTCTCAGACACATAGGAACCTGGGCACTGCACGAAAGTTTCTGATTTTGGAGAAAAAGACTGATACAGCCGAGATAGATTATATAGGTAAATTATGTGCAGAACAAGATAGAGATATGACTGCAAACATTTAATGACAAAAACTCATTTTGTTTTTTAGTATCTCTGCTGCTTGTCCACATCCCGGTCTTCCACAGATAAACTGGCCTTTGATGTTGGCTTACAAGAGAACACAACAGGTGAGCACTTGGGGCAGGCCTAGTGGGGGGTGGTGAGGTGGTGATAGCATTGTAGTCTTTCAGAGAGAGGCCTGAAGACATTGGTTGGAACAAATCATTAGCCATGACAGAAATAATTTAGATGAATGGTATTCAGGTTGAGTCAGGGAAAAAAATTAATGATATTTCAAAGAAGGATTTTAGCAGAAGAAGAAAATATATATTATTTTTGTTGGTCATTCCCATAAAATTAGTTGCATGCTAAAGCTAGCCTTTGGTCATATTTTTATGTGTTCAAATGAAAATTAATATGTATTAATGATGTGCTAAGTGTTACTAATACAAATTTTTATTAATTTAGGAAGTATTGCTACATAATTTTTGTTATTCTTCATCTGAAAATATCTTGAAATCTAAGCATTAATATAAGAAAGTCAAAGTCTCTATCTCTCTGTCTAAATGGCATTTTGTCACAACTGTCTAAGCAGACATGTATTTATATATTTAAAAATGTATGTATTAATATATTAATCCATAAAGAATGGAAAGAATGTTGTCCTTAATCTCAATACACTAACTTTTTCAATTTGTTACTTTATACATAAGAAATCACTTAATAAATTTTAGATAACAATATATTCCAGATTTTTTTAACCAGCATCAGAGAAAAGTACTGAGATTTCTGCTATTATTATTTTTATGCATTACAAAACCCAAAGTCGATGAAAATCAAAGGGCAGCAAATTAGACATGATTACAGAGAGCAATATGAACAGCACGGTTGTACAAAGAATACAGTAAGATCAATATGAGTAGTGAATTTGGCCTGTGTTAGCATAAATACCCTTTCAAGTGTTGTTTGCTGAATGGGGAGTTGGCAGGGACTAAAAGTCTCAAAATGTCAAAAAACATTTCTTTTTTTTTTTT
>NW_022107407.1:739664-747937 GCF_000313985.2 Echinops telfairi
TTTTTTGTTTGTTTCCTTTCCCCACCTCCTCCCCATGTGCATCCCTGCATTTGATCTGGTCCCTTCCATATTACCTGGTCCTTACCTCAAGAATGTTTGTATATAGTAGCTTTCTATGAAAATAATCTCATTTAATTGGGCCTCATCTGAAGCTAATTTGTCTTCTAAACATTTTTCATGGTGTAAGAGATTAATTTACATTTCTGAAATTTGTGTGACTGGAGCAATTTACTTTTAATGGAAGTGATTTTACAGCCTTATTCTCTTTCTCACTTTTATTTTTATGTCACTAGGAAATAAAACCAATGAAAATTCCTTCTCTGTGTTTCATGTTTCAATCATTCTGCAGGTGAGGCTTGCTGGTGGACAATACACCCTGCCTCCAAGCAACGATCAGAAGGGGAGAAAGTCCGAGTGGGAGATGACCTCATTTTAGTTAGTGTTTCCTCTGAGAGGTACTTGGTAAGTATGAAAAATAGGAGTATGTAGGTGATTTATTTAATAACAGGTCAATGAAATTATTGAAAATTATCTAGAAAATTGCTTATAAACAACCCTAGGTCTTCATTTGATTGGTTATAAATAATTCCCTAAATAGGAGAATAATGCCGTAAGTATGAAATTGCTGCTCACTGTGGTCACTTAGTAAGGCTTTCCTCATGACCTTGATATGCATGTTCCTGACTTTGATAGTGCTTACTCTTGCATTATCTTATTAGTTTTTTATAAATGCAATTTGATTAAGAATTCAGTATTCTATGGTCTTCACTTTGTGTCCAATGAAAAGGAATATTAATGAAGTTGTGATTATTTGTTTGTTATTTATAAAAGCAAATTATATGAGAAACCCTTGCATAGTAAGAATGGATAAGCAACAAAAAAAGAACAATTTGTTGGTCAATAATTTTACCATAGTTCAAAGGGTAAGGCTTGAGAGTAGAGAATAGAATAAAAGTATTATATTTAATATGGAATCTTTGGGGTTTTTGTTGATAGAATGCATCTGATTAATCTTATCCATATAGTAAGTTTTATTATTGCTGAAGTATAATCATATATACAAGTTTGCAGAATGAAGGTTGACAGAATTAAATGATGGAAAAAATAAAGTAATATAAAAATGGGGATTGTCTTTGGCTGGGTTATCTAGAGAAGCAAAACACACATTTATATAGAGAAGATTATACTAGGGCAATGACTCAGTGGTAGACATGGAAAAGTTCAAAGTCCAAGGGTTTCATGTAAGGCTGGAGGTTTCTTTTGACTCAGGTAACTGCAGAGAATGATGAATCTAAGGTCAGCAGGTCAGTATATGGCAGGCAATACAGCAGTCCAAAGAACTAGAGATCTCACGATAAGCCAGATGCTATATTCAGATGCAGCAAAAATCAAGCAAGGTTTTCCATAGCATCCATTTATTTGGATGCAGGCCACAACCTCAGGGGAACTAATAATGGGGATGACTACTATGTCTTAATTATCAATTCATTGTGCTCATACATAACCCCTACATGTACCAAAAGGCAGTCTTTCAAACAGAATAAGGGAATGGCACATGGTTTGAAATTAGGAAAGGTGTGTGTCACAGTTGTACCCATTCACCAAGTTTCTTCAATCTGTTTGCTGAGCAAAGAATCTGAAACTATATAAAAAAAAAAAAAACACTGCAGGGAGGACCATTAACAACATGTAATATTCAGCGGAGGACTTGAAGCACTTTGCTAATGAAGGTAAAGGACTAGATCCTTCAGTATGGCTTAAAGAAAACAAAAATCTTCACAACTGGACCAACACAATATAATTACAATCAGAGAAGATTGAAGTTGCCAAAGATTTAATTTTACTTGGGTCAACAATCAATGCTCATAAAAACAGCAATCAAGAACTCAAAATGTATTATATTGGGCAAATCCGCTGCACAGGACCTCTTGTGTTGAAAAGCAAAACTGTCAGGTTGAAGACAAAGGTGCTCCTGACCCAAGAAATGATATTTTCAATTTCTTCATATGTTTGCGAAAGGTTAACAATGAATAAGGAAGGCCAGAGATGAATTGATATATTTTAATTGTGGTGCTGATGAAGATGAAAGTATGTCAAAAGAGAAAACAAATCTGGCTCAGACAAAGTACCGTCAGAATCCTCCTTGGAAGCAAAGATGGCAAGTTTTCATCTTATGTATATTAGATGTGTTATCAGGAGATAGAAATTCCTGGAGTGAATATAATGCTTGGTAAAGCGGAAAGTGGCGAAAAAGAGGCAGACTCGCAATGAGATGTATTGTTACAGTGGTTGCATCAATGGACTCAAATATAACAACAATTGTCAGGATGGTGCAGGACTGGGTGATGTTTTATTATTCTCTACATAAAGTCATTATGAGTTGGGAACAACTTACAATGAGTGAGGCATTGAAGAAAGGTTCATTGAAAATCTGCGGTACACAAATGATACATCTTACTGAAAGTGAGGAGGAATTTAAGTACTTGCTGATGAATATCAAGGATTGTAGCCTTCAGTATGGATTATAACTCAATGTAAGGAAGATGAAAATCCTCCCAATTAGACGACTAGGTAACATCGTGATAAATGGAGAAAAGTTTGAAGTTGTCAAGGATTTTGCCTTTCTTGGATCCACAATCAATGCTCAAGGAAGCAGCAGTCAAGAGAGCAAAAGATGTATTGTATTAGGTAAATTTGCTACACAAGACCTCTTTAGAGTATTGGAGAACAAGGATGTTACTTCGGGGACTAATACCCAAGCCATGGTATTCTCCATTGCATCACATGCATGTGAAAATTGGACATCAAATTAGGAAAATTATAGAAAAATCTATGCATTTGAATTGTGGTGCTGGAGAAGAATATTTAAAATACCATGGACTGATAAAAGGAAAAACTGATCTGTATAGAAGAAATAAGGCCAGAGTGTTCCTTAGAGGCAAGGAGGGGAAGACTTTGTATTATATAATCTGACCATATTGTCAGGACAGACCAGGCCTTGGAGAAGGACATCATGTCTGGTAAAGTGGAGGTGTGTGGCAAACAAAATGAAAGCCCTCAAAGAGATAGATTTTCAGAGTGGCTGCTTCAGTGGGCTCCAGTATAGAAATAATTGTGAGCATGGCACAGGATCACGAAGTGTTTTGTTTTGTTGTGCATGGGTGTCTATGGGTTGGAGCTGATGTGATGGCACCTAACAACAATAACAGCAACTGCAACAGTGAATTCAATACCACTTAACAATAACAACTGCAAAACCACTGAAATTATGGCCCAGTCAAGTTGACACAAAACCTTAACTATCAAAATGGCATTAGAAACTTTTATAAATATCCTTAGAAAAACTCATAGATCATAATGGAGTAAGAATAAAAAGAAAGAAATGTATTGCATCACACACTGGATTATGAAAAAATGTATTAAATAAAAAATATTATTAGTCAGAAACTAATTAGTTTGTAAGGGCCCGTGATGGCTGTGTGTTAGACATTGAGCAGCTAACCCCGAAGTCAGTAGTTCAAACCCAACGGTTGTTCATCTGGAGAAATATGAGGCTGTCTGTTCCCTTAAAGATTTACAGTTACAAAAATCCAATACAGGGTCACTATAAGTCAGAAATGATCCTAAGTAATTGCTTCTCTTTTTCTCTATAAACATGGACACATAATGGGATTAGGAGGCATTTTAAATCAGTTTTTGTCTACTAACACATTTAGTATCCATTTTGAAGTATTTCTATGGAGAAATATTTGTGTGAAGATATAATTGTGAAAACAGGGAAATGGTGAACACTGATCATATATATATAACTGACAGGAGCTATTAAATTAGAAGGCATGTCTAATATTGCATTGCAGTGAGAAGGAAGACATGTTGGCATGCCTCTCTAGTTTATCAAATAGTGTAGGAAGAAACCAGCACATTTTTATAGCACATGAATATGACTACTTGTACTAGCTTGTCAAATAAGCATTAAAATAGAAATGCATGCGAGATTCCTGGAACATTTTTTTGCTTTAAGATATTTTAGTTTTAAAGGTTGCCTGAATTTCACACATACAAGTTTATTAAATAACATTGTTAGATGCTAGGAATATTGTTTTGAACCTGCTGTTAGATTGAACAACAAGCAAAAATAAATGTTGTAACCTCTATATTTGTGATTATAATCTTTTGGGAATGAGTTTCCTCATTTATATTAATTAGTAGTATTACTGTAGGTTGTGTCTTGAGTCACTATTTTTTGAGATATAAAAGACATTAAGCATCCAAGCAGATGAGAAATGAGAAATGCCAAAGCACATAAAGATTGCCTGGGAACAGACCCTCAGAGAGAAAGAACTTTTCTTCAGAGCCAACAGAAAGAGAAAATCCTCCCTTCCAGGTGGTGCTCAGAATTTTCACTTTTAGCTTCCCAAAAGGTGAGAAAATTTTCTGTTTGTTGAAACCACCCACTAAGTAACTAAGACTTTTGTTACTGAATATGGTTAGAGAAAAGTGGGGTGCGTACCTGTAAGCATACTTTTAAACTTACGTAAAATGTGGAAGTTGTTTTGGGATTCGGTAATGGGAGAAGCCTAAAGCGTTTTAAGTTACATAATAGTAAAATCTTCCATTGCCTTGAGGAAACTGGTAGTAGAACTCTGATTGACAGTCACTCAGAGGTGTGGACTCTGCCTTGGTTGTTAAGTGCTGCTGTAACAGAAATACCACAAGTACATGAATTGAATAAGTAGAAATAAATTCTCTCACAGTTTTGAGGCTAGAAGTCCAAAGTGAGCTCCAGGGGAAGTGTCTGTGCTCTCTCTCTTTCCCCTCTCTTTGTTGACTCACAATTTAGGAGGAAGGTCATTTTCTCTTTTCAGAACCTATCGGACTGATATTCCTTGGAGACTTGGCGTGAATCTTCTCTTGATACTAAGAGACTCCCAGAAAAGCTACTTGTATTCAAAAGTTATACTTTGCTCCAGGCTTGTTTTCTTGGTAGGAGTAAGTCTTTTCCCTCTCTTTTTATCCCTTGAAAGATACAAAGTATTGCAAGCCACACCCCAGGGATTCCCATTACATTAAACCTGACAATGTCTTGAAATTATGGACAAGATTTTCCCTAGCTCTTTTTTTCGGAAGTAGGGTATGGAGTCCTTCTTTGTTCTTAGTCAGAACACTGCAAAAACCTGTTCACTTTATGTGGAATTTGAAAGACCAGTGACACAGCTTCCAGCATAACAGAAACACATAAAGTGTCACAGTATAAAAAAATGACCGACAACAGAATGCTTAAACTGTAGAACAATATCACTGATATCACATGTGTGTTAGGCCAGGTTTCCTAGGGAAACAATCAATTGACAATCATTTATATGTAAGAGAGAGCTTTATATCATGAAGTAATTAATTACATATCGGGCAAACATCCCACCCTGTCCAGTCAAGTCCATAAGTCTCATACTATAAATAAATCCCTCTTCTCACTCACATGGCTACATGCAATGATGCAGAATGCAGGAAGATCACAGGCCAGTGAGTGCAGTCTTGTGGATCCAGTGGCAGTGGATGATGCATCCTCAAGGCTCACGCAGGCCTCAGTGTGTCCCTGGCAGCTCTCCGATTAACTTGACAATAGGAAGGTGAAGGCAGGGGAAAAGAGGGGCTAGCTTCAGTGAGTCATTAAAAATCAAGCTGTGACTTGATTGACAGGCAAAACTCTGCCCACATGTTCCAATGGAAGCTGTGTTGGCACAAAAATCCAATCTATCACAACATGCAAGTAAAAGTTTACTGAAATTCATCCAACAATGGTTGCAGTAGTACACTGACAGAAATTCAGGCAGGGTTCAGAAGAGGACATAGAACAAGGAATATCATTGTTGATGACAGATAACTCGCCTTAAAGCTGAGAATACCAGAGAGATATTTACTTTTACTTAAATGACTATGTCAATTATTTGACTGTGTGTACCAAAATAAACAATGTTTAACCTTGATTGAGAATTCCAGAGCATGTCATTGTACTCATGAGGAACTTGTATATGGATGAAGAGGCAGTTGTGCGAACAGAATAGGGTGATACTGCATGATTTATAATCAAGAAAAGTGTGTGTCAGGGCTGTATCATGTTGCCATAATTCTTCAATCTGTATGCTGAGCAAATGTCATCAGAGAATCTGGATTATATGAAGAAGACTTTGGCATCAGGATTGGAAGAAGGCTTCTTAACAACCTGTGATATTCAGATGACACAACCTGCTTGCTGAAACTCAGGTGTATTTGAAGTACTTGCTGATGAAGATCAAGGATTGTAGCCTTAAGTATGGATTACAATTTAATGTCAAGAAGAACAAAACCCTCACAAACTGACCAATAGGTAACATCACGATAAAAGGAGAAAAGTTTGAAGTTTTCAAAGATTTTGTCTTTCTTGGATCCACAATCAATGTGCCTGGAAGTAGCAGTCAAAAGATCAAAAGAGGAGTTGCTTTAAGTAAGTCTGCTATAGAAGATCTCTCTAGAGTATAGAAGAGCAAGAATGTTACTTTGAAGATTAAGTTGCACCTGGCCCCAGTCATTGTTGCATCATATGCATTTGAAGGTTGGACACTGAATAGGAAAGAATGTAAAGTAAATGCATATGAATTGCAGTGCTGGAGAAGAAAAAACAGTTCTGTATTGAGAAAAGTAAGACCAAAAACAAGGATGGCAAGACTTTGTCCTAAGTAATTTGACTACATTGTCAGGAGAGACCAGTCCCTGGAGAAGGACATCATGGAAAGATGGTGATAAAGAGGAAGGTCTTCAATGAGATATATTGATCCAGTGGCTGCAACAATGAGCTCAGGCATAGGAACAATTGTGAGGATGGAGCAGGACCATCAATTGTGTTTCTTTCTGTTGTGCACAGGGTCATTATGGGTTGAAGCCAACTTAATGGCACCTAACAACAAAAACATTATTGATCCGAGTTTATATGCATATGAGGCAACTGAAAACCATAGTTTGAGTGAGGAGCACCTTAGTCCTCAAGGTGATATCTTTGCTTCTTAATAATTTTATTTTATTGTTTTTATTTTTGTAAGGTGTCAGCATGCTAACTTTATTCACAGGCAATGGGGACTCCATGCAAGTTTTTAAAATAACTTCTTAATCACTTTAAAAGACCAAGTGTAATACATTTGCCCAGTCTTTAGATTTCTTGGTTGCTGCTCCCATGGACATTGACTGTCTATCCAAGAACACTGAAATAATTGACTTTTTAAAAATTATCATTACCATTTATCCACAAGGGAGTTAATTTTAATTTTCTTTACAATCAGGTGTAATTCATTTTTAAAGTTGTAGTTTTTTTTCATCATTTTATTAGGGGTTCATACAATTCTTACCACAATCCATACATGCATCAATTGTGTAAAGCACATTTGTACATTCATTGCCCTCATCATTCTCATAACATTTGTTCTCCATTTAAGCCCCTGGCATCAGCTCCTCATTTTTTCCCCTCATTCCCCCCTCCTCCCTCCCTCATGAATCCTCTATAATTTATAAATTATTATTTTGTCATATCTTGCCCTGTCTGATGTTTCCCTTCACCCACTTTTCTACTGTCCATACCCTAGGGAGGAGGTCACATGTAGATATAAAGTAGTTTTATACCTTAATCAGTAAGTATTTAAAATTCTCTTAACTTTTAGTGATTCTCTTAACCTTAATAAGGTCTCTTTTACCTACACCTTGTCAAGCAAAGTAGTCTCATTTGTATATCTTAGACTCTTAATGAGTCATTCTCCCAACCTGATGGCAAATTCTTCTTCATACAGCCAGATTTCTCAGATTATTTGGTTATCATTTATGAGAGGATTTCAGAAAGTTTCCATTATCTTTTTTAAAAATCATTTTATTAGGGGATCATACAGCTGATCACAATCCATATATACATCAATTGTATAATGCACATTTGTACATTCATTGCCCTCATCATTCCCAAAACATTTGCTTTCCACCTAAGCCCCTGGCACATGTAGATCCTTGTAATTGGTTCCCCCTTTCCAACCCACCCTCCCTCCACTCTACCAGTATCGCCACTCACACCTTCTGTAAGGGGATGTCCAGTGGCCTACAAATGGGCTTGGGGGTCTCCACTCCGCACTGCCCCCCTCATTCACTATGATATGATTTTTTGTTCTGATGATGCCTGATACTTGATCACTTCGACACCTCGTGATCGCACAGGCTGGTGTGCTTCTTCCATGTGGGCTTTGTTGCTTCTGAGCTAGATGGCC
>NW_022107407.1:748289-767250 GCF_000313985.2 Echinops telfairi
GAGCATCATAGAATGCCAATTTAATAGAAGAAAGTATTCTTGCATTGAGGGAGTACTTGAGTGGAGGCCCAATGTCCTTCTGCTACTTTATTACTAAACCTATAATATATGCACATAGATCTGTTTCCTCATCCTCTTATATAAATTTATTTGCATATGTACATGCCTTTATTTAGACCTCTATAAATGTCCTTTGGCTCCTAGCTCTTTCCTCTATTTCCTTTGACTTTACTCTTTTGTCCTATTATCATGCTCAGTCTTCCTTTGGGTTTCAGTAATTCCTCTTGGTTACATTACCCTTGATCACACCCTACCAGGCTTCCTATACCCTCCTCACCACCGATTTGGATCACTTGTTGTTCCCTTGTCCCTGGGTTTGTTAACACCACTACCTTTCTTCCCACCTCCCTATCTCCCATGTCCCCCCGGAACTGTCGGTCCTGTTGTTTTCTCCTTCAGATTGTTCATACAGCCTATCTTATTTAGACAGACCTGCGGAGATAATAACATGCACCGAAACAAGGCAGAGCAAAACCAAGCAACAATATTCAACAAAACAACAACAATAAACTAATGACAAAAACCAAAACAAAACACAACAAGAAAAAAAAGTTTATAATTAGTTCAAGAACTGTTTGTTGCCCTTTAGGAGTGCTTTCCAGTCCAGTCTGTTGGGGCACTACGCCCTGGCCCTAAAGTCTACCTTCAGCATTCCCTGGGGACCGTGCCGCTTCGTTCCCTTGCTGTTGTTTTGCACCCCCTTATCGTTTTGCCTTGGTGTGTCAGGATCCGATCGGGCACAATTCCCATAATGTGTCTCTGGTGTTGTCTCCTATAGGGCTATGGGTCAGTGAGGGGCATCATGTCTTATAATGGGGCCGGCCATGGGGTCCTCTCTGGACTGGCTGCGCTAATTGGGAACATTGTCCTCAAGGCCTAGTGGGCCAGGATGCGCTCCACTCTCTCCTCCTTCCCCCTTCATCGGCTCCAGTGTGCTCAGATCAGATATGTCCGTCTCCCGGAGCTGCAGATTCAATGCCGTCCTTTGAAATAAATATTCGGGGTGGGGTGGGGGTGGCAGGTGTCCATGAAGTGTTTGGGATTGGGGCCAGCCCCTCCATTATCTTTTAACTCCATTATCCATGAACCTTTTGAAGTTTGCTCATAAATTGACTAAATAAAGTGAGCAGCATTATCCTACCATATACCTTTTGTCCTGTTCTCTTCAGACAACTACCTCTTGACCCATATACAGGTTTGAGCTAATTAAGGCACAGTGTTATCTGTAATTTGTTATGATACAAATAGTTAAATACCTTCCCAAGTCGCTAAAACACAAGTAAACATTTTTCCTGATACTCTCTTCTTTTGGCCAAGATCCATTTGACATCAGTAGGTATATCCATTGTTCTACAGCCTCTTATGAATCCAGCTTATATAATAGTCATCAAACCACAGGCTAATAAATGTCCTCCACAATTCAGATACTAGATATTTAAATTTCCGCATTAAAAATAGAAATTAAAGCAATAACAATAGCTTGTGCCACTGAGAGACAAAATATATATGTTGTTTAATGACAACCAAGAAAGTATTATCCACACAACCAAATACCTTGAGTAATAAACTACTCCTATGCTCTCTAATTTTTGAAACATCAGGAATGTTCACCTGCTTGTTTTTTGTCAAATATTCTTGTCAGGTTTTTAAAACCCTTGTCCAACCCAGATGACTTCCTAGGTTTTTTAAGCCGGCATTCTTATCCTAACTTTCGTAGGTCTGAGGCCTCCTACTTTTATGCAGTTCCACTACAGCATGCAGTTGTGATCTCAGTTGTAACCCCCTGACTTTCCATGCTGTAAAGATCTAGTTTACCTAAATCTTTTACTCCATTAAATCTACTAGGAAGTAGCCAGGATATTAGAAACAAGGATGGCAAGTTTCTCTCTCATATATTTGGACTTATTATCAGGAGAGACTGTTACCTGGAGAAGGATATTACACTTGGTAAAGTAGTACATCAGGGAAAAGATGAAGACCCTTGACAAGAGAGATTGCCATACTTGCTGTACTGATGGGTTCAAATATTCTGTGAGGATGGCACAGGACTAGACAGTGTTTTACTCTCTTATATATGGTACGTAACAGATTTCTCTTAAAAACAAGAAAAAGACATTTCGGTCCCTGAGATATGTTCCCAAATATTTTATTAGTAACTTTTCCAATCAATGGATATAAAATATTACCAAATGCCCCTTCAATTCAGCTAAAATTTGCTCTACCTTCTTCTTATCTTCAACCCATCTGTATTTTCACAACCTCTTTTCCACAATAGTAGCCTTGTTTCTCTGAAGCATGATCTCAACCTCAGCCCCTTTGTTGACAAAATTTGCTCTTCCACTATGGTGTATTAATTTGTTATTCACTGTCTTAGCTATCTATTGCTATAACAGACATATCACAGTTGGATGGATATGACTGCTCACTGAGGCTTGGGCAGCCCCCTCATCTCTTTGACCAGTTATACCAAAGGCATCACACTCTGGAGTCAGTTTGATTACACAATACATTTTTCTCAAGGTTATACATTGTTTATTATGGTCCACACAGTTGAATGCACTTATCTAGTCAATGAAACACCATTAAACATCTTTCTGGTATTCTCTCCGTTGAGACAAGATCCATCTGATATCAGAAATTATATCCCTTGTTCCACTGCCTCATCTGAATCTCATCGGAACTTCTGGCACTTCCTTGTGAAGGTACTTCTGCAACTGTTGTTGGATGATATTAAGCAAAAATTTACTTGTGAGCCTTATCAGTGATATTGTTCAATAGTTTGAGCATTCTGTTGGGTCACCTTTGTTTGGAATGGGCACAAATATGGATCTCTTCCTGTCAATGGACCAAGTAACTCTTTTCCAGATTTTCTGGCATAGACGATTAAGTCCTTCCATTGCTTCTTCAGCTTTAAGAAACATTTTAGTTAGTATCCCATCAATTCCTGGAGCCTTATTTGTGGCTAATGCACTCAGAGCAGTTCGAATTTCTATCTTCAGCATCATTGGTCCTTGATCATGAATGCTACCTCCTGAAATGGTGGACTGTTAACTAGTTCATTTGGTACAGTGACTGTTTTTCCCTCTTAATGCTTTCTGCATAATTCAATATTTTGCCCATAGAAACTTTCAGCACAATCTAAAGGAATGACGTATGACAAACTGACAGACAGGTGGTGGTAATTAATTATCAATGACTAGGGAAGAGAAAAGAAGAATAAATTTATTTGAATTGTGGTGTTTACAAAGACTATGGTGTTTACAAAGACAAGAATTAACATCTGTATTATGGGAAGTATAGCGAGAATATTCCTTAGAAGCAAGGATAATACAAAAATAAATTCCTTTAAGATTTGTTCAAGATTGGCCCCAAGGAAGTAGAGGTTAGAATGTCCCAAAATATTACTCTACTACTTCATAACCCCTGATGTCAGTTGGCACTCATCTCCTCAGTTTTGTTCCTCATGTTTCAGAGTTCTGCAATTTGCTTCTGGTAAATATCAAATTGAAAGTTCAGATGTCCATCTGAAGGATACTTTTGTTTACAAGACTGCAGTAGCTGGTAAATCAGGTCAGCTGATAGGTCAAAACTCAGCCCCAAGGGCCAGAAGTCAGACAGAGGAAGACAGGTGAAGGCTCGAAAGCAGGAGAGAGAACTTTACCGAAGTTGCTTAGCACAAATACAGTGATCCATGCTTAGCTGCAAACAGATGCATGCTGGGACCCTGTCAAGATGGCTACCTTAGTCCATGGTCTTTTGATGTCAAAAGTTTAGGTGGAGGACACACTGACTGCTTCTGTGCGTCTTAGTTGGGCTAGTCTCAGTCTGTTCCCTGATCCAACGATCCTGTTTTCTTCATTAAGTGTGCAGCTGGTGGTTTGTCTATAAAGGGAATTGCCTGAAACCGCAAGTTCATTCTTGTTTTAATATAGATATCAAAGATAAACTCTCCCAGCCCCCCTTCATTATTGTCTGAATACAGGTTTAAGTTAGTTACTCAGAATGCAACAGGAATAAACTTCAAATGGAACTTCGTATTCTTTTTTCACTAGTATCTTAATTTTTGAAAGGCAATATTGAAGCATGTTTTTTAGCACATGTACAGCTCTGTGATGCTACATTTGTGTGGGCAGACACTTATGTATTAAGGTTTATCAGAGACTGAAGTGGCACCTTCTTTTACCTCTTACTTAGCATTTGTCCTACGGGAACAGCAGCTTGCATGTGGATGCTGCCTTCCAGCAAACTCTCTGGAGTGTGGCCCCAATCAGCTCAGGAAGTGAAGCTGCCCAAGGTAAAACCACCACTCTAATTGGAGGAAGATTCCTTGATGAAGAGTGGTGAAACATTTTTAGAATTGTGATAATGAGCTACTTAAGTAAGGCTGGTTTTCATCAAAATGTTCTGTCATGCACACACGAGACCTAAAATCCCATTTAAATTGTTTTATAAAGTGACTTTTGTATTAAGATTTGTCTTCCTTAATTTTATGCTACTCTAGATTTTAGGGTATTCTATATGTTTTGGGTTCACTTCTAGGGATTGTTTTTGACAAAATTTTGGCTGGAGGGCATTTCACAGATGAATGCCAATATTTCTGATTCTGTGGTCTTGGCTGTAGCGATGCAGCACAACAAAATTTGTACAGTGGAGTATCAGGCAAATCTTTGCATTTGTTCTGGTTTTTCTAATTTAAATCAATTGGATTATGTAAATTAATGCTCATGCTGAGGCTATTTATGTAGAGTTGAACTGTGTACCATTGAGTGTTCATTGGATTATTTTTCAGTAGTTGATTGCCAGGTCTTCTGAGATACCCAAGGATCGATGCAAATCTCCAAACTTGCAGTTTGCAGCTAACATGTAAACCATTTGCACCACCAAGGACCTCCTTATTTTATAAAATTCTCCACTAAATTATAAACATGCATGGTATTATGTTTGAATCTACCTGTTCTAAAACATAAATATATTAAAATTGGAGCCCATATATAATTATATTTCTAATGAGGGGTTTATGGCAGTTGAGGTTCTGATTCAGATGCTGTATCTGGAACCTTCTAATGCTGTGACCTTGGCAAATGAATTAAGCTTTGCTAGATTACTCTATGTCTGTCTATGAAAAGAAAAAATGAGACTATAGGGCCTACAGCTATGATAATAAATGACTCTGCTTCTTCCAGGGTATCTGATTGGTGGTGATGTTCTCCGGCTCCTTCATGGACATATGGATGAATGCCTCACAGTTCCTGCAGGGGACCATGGAGAAGAGCAGCGAAGGTAGGCACTGAAGCCCAGGGCATTACACCTTATGTGTTTAAATCTTGGTGTGATTTTTAAATTATAGCTAGCTCTGAGCATAATAGAAAATAGGCCATGCATGTTCTTCAGTGAAGTAGTTTATTTACTTACTTAAAAGTTCTCCCTCAATATCATGTGCTCAAGTGGGAAGAGAATGCTTTGAAAATGATGATAGCAGTATATGTACAAATGTGCTTGACACACTTGATGAATGTATGGTTTGTGATAAGAGATGTAAGAGCCCCCAATAAAAGTATTAAAAAAAAAAAAGCTCAGACGAGAGTACTGGGTTACGGCAAGCATTCAGAAGACTACTATAATTTACAACAGCTTTTGCATGCATTAATTTTTTGGCTTTAAAATAGTTTGCTATAAAACAATGAAAATAATTTTGAAAATGTCTGCAGATGTTATTTGATAACAAATGTTATTACTAATACAATTTAAAAATATGTATTAAGTAATACTCTTGTTGATAGATGCCATTGAGTTGGTTCCAATCCACAGCAACCTTCTGTACAGAAGAAAAAAACACTGACTAATCCTGCACCTTTCTCAGAGTTGTTCTTATGTTTGAGCCAATTTTTGGAGTTAGTGTGTGTTAGTCTGGATAGACTAGAGAAACAAACCCATGGACACATATGTGAATAAGAAAGAGATTTATATACAAGAGCAATTGAACATTGAGAAAACATCCCAGCCCAGTCCAGATCAAGTCCATAAGTCCAATATTAGCCCATATGTCTGATACCAATCCATAAAGCCCTCTTCAGACTCACAAAACACATGAAATAACGCCAAATGTAGAAGATCATAGGCCAGTGGGTAGAAAGTCTTTGGATCCAGTAGCATTGGAAAGATCTCAGCACTGGCAGGGGTCTCTGCATGGCGTCTCCAGCACCCATGGCTGCATCAGGGTGGGTCCATGAGTCTTGTCAGCTGCTCTGTCTCCCAGAATGTGAGCAGAGAGTCTCCTCCCTCCAAGGAGGAAACAACGGAATTCACAGAATTCTCAGGAAAAGGCCATGCCCACACAGAGGCCTCATTGGCTATGATTTGATTAACTGGCTAGACTCTAACCCTACACGCTTAATCTTTAAATTGACAATTATATTACTAGCACAGTGTGGCAATCCATCTTGTAAAGGGTCATCCTCTTTTTCATTGCTCCTCTATTTAACCAAACATGATGTCCGTCTCCAGGCACTGACCTCTCCCGATAACATGTCCAAAGTCCATATGATGAGAGTTTGGCCATCCTTGCTTCTGAGGAGCATTCTGATTGGACTTCTTGCAAGAGAGAGAGAGATTTGTTCTTTTGGCAGTCCAAAGCACTTTCTGTATTCCTTAAAAACACCATAATTTAAATACACAAAATATTTTCTTTCAGTGATATTTCTGTTTTCCAGTGAAAATACACATTCTTAAGTGAAATTATTCATCCAGATTTATTATTTTAAGCTCATTTGCAATAACTAATACTTCCTACCTCCCCTGACATGACTTTATTTCTGTATAAATTTAACCCTGAGTGTGTATCATACCAATGTCAGAGCTCTTTCTAAAGCAGTACATTTTGGTTAATTAAAAAAATACTGCAAAATTATTTGATTTTGAGGTGGTGATCTTAAAGCTACATAAGTTATAGAGAAATATGGAATATTTTCTTTTGCCTCATAGCTCTTTGTTCTCATTATGAGTTTGCTATGCTCATTCATTGTATCTTGTCATTAAAGTTAAATAACTAAAATCAAATCAGATTTCTTAGTATGCATAAATAAGGAAGTAGTATAAATGAATTGAGCAGATAGGAAGGGGTTATAGTGTCTTCATAACATTTTAAGAACATTTTATAAATGCTGTGTTCCTAAGTGAATTTCTTAACCTGCGCATACCTGGTCCAATTAATGATTAGTAGATAAATACGTACATGGACACATAATATAATACATTATGTATATATTATATATTATGTAGTATATTTATAATATTGTTATGTGTATGTATATATACACACATGTATATGTATATATTTACACACACAATACACATGTACATATATGATTTACATATAGTATATAATATTGTGAGTATGTATACACACATATACATAATACATTAGATACTATTGTTGTGTATATAATATTATATTTTGCATATATATTATTACTATAAATTATTGCTTATATAACATACTTTATATATTATATATTACTTCTATAACATAATGTATTATATATTGCTTATATAACATACAACCATATTATGATATATAATATTGTTAGTGGCTCTCAGGTCAGTTCCACCTCATGGCTATGCAGAGTAGAACTATTCTGTAGGGCCTCACATAAGCTATCTTTCAGAAGTACATCACTAGAGATGTCTTCTGAGATCTCTAGATGGGTTTGAACCCAACTTTCTGACTAGTGGTAGAGCACTTAACAATTTGCATCATCCAGGGAACTTCAGTCAATATATAACAAAGCTGATTTTTAAAATTTTCTCATATTTCATTTTGTTATTTCTTCAACCACTTACTGATTCTAAAAAAATTCCACCAGTCTCCTTTTTACAATTTGATTTGGTCTAGAGCCACATTTTCCAGGTATGATTGGGCTAGAAAGGTGTACTTTTGGAATTTTAGACTTAGGTAAAGGATAGAAATAGCTAGAGATTTGAACCCTTGGATTTCCGTAAAAATGAAGTAATGATTAAGGTGTTTGATTCAGCTGATGTAAGGTGAATTGGAGAAAAGAAAAAAAAAGTCAACATTAAAAGAAATAAGTCTAATGAATTTCTCCATTAAAATTTAACATACTTTTCCACATTTGGTTTAGTTACTGGATCTAAATCTAATCAAGTTAAATCTAGACACATAGACTAATTCAAGAAAAAAAAGGAAAAAATTCTCTTTTTAAAATTTCCAACTGCCTTTGTTGTATTTTGTCTGGGGTGAAAGTAAAAGTAACAACATAAATTTTGTTAGTTTTTTGTTCTACTCATATCTATATCTATCTATCATATATCTATCTATCTAATGTTTATATTATTCCTTTACTGTGGATTGAAACATTAGAATATTGTTTTCAATCCATGCTCAGTCATTTACATTTTATACTGATCTATCCTTATAAAACATATCTATTTTCCCTTTACAATTACTTAATTAGAGCTATTGTAGCAAACGGAACCCCTAAATAAATATGCATTGTTTCTTCATGTGCTTTTTAGGCATTTGTTTTTTTATTTTCCTAGTCCTTTTAAGTGATGTTCAACAGCTTGCTTTAGCCCCTGCCCATGACTCAGCAGCTCAGTCAAAGACTGTTAGGCACTGACATTGGAATATGGATTTTATACTGTGAGAATGCAAAAATTGAAACACATACTTTCACTCTGATATAATTTTTCCCTATGCTTACTTCAATTTAAGTAGAGGAGAATGAAACTTTCTTCTAATTATAATTGAGAAATTTTTATGTTTAGTGAGTTTGTTAGCCACATTTACTAGAGAAACAAATCCAGAGATACTCTATGTGTAAGAAAGAGCTTTATTTCAGGAAGTAATTCTATAACAAGAAAACATCCACGCCCAGTCTAATTCAAGTCCTTTAGTCTGATAATAGTCAATAAGTCCCTCTTCAGACTATGCAACCAAATGTAATGATGCAGAATGCAGAAAGATCACAAGCCAGTAAGTGCAGAGTCTGTGGTCATGGAAACATGGTGGGTAACCAGCAAGCAGGAAGGTGAAGGCAGAGAGGGAGAAGAGAGAGATCTTCAGAGAGCTATATATTTGAATCACACCTTCAAGGGAAGCCAGTAGGCTGTGATCTGATTGACAGGCTAATCTCCATTCATATCTTCTTACAAGTGCCATGTTGGCACAAAAAAAACTGTCACATTAAGGGGGTCTTATGATTATTGAAGAACATTTACGTCTCAGGAACTTTGGTATATTGGGTGTAAAGAACAAGACTCAGATTCCAACCTGACTATTAAAATAGAAGTACTGTAGTCAGCAAGAAATAAATGTAAATCTGGGAGAAACGATTCACAATCTTAAGAAAAATAAGGTAGGGGAATTGTAGAAAACATTCCTTACAATTTTTCTAACAGATGATGAATATTAGTTAAGGTAGGAATCTTTGTTGAGTTTTGTTTTGTTTTGTATTGACAATTTGTCATTCTGTTTTAAGCAAAACAAACCAAAGAGCTGCTGTTGAGTTGATTCAGAGTAGAACGCCATAGGGCTTTCTTTCTTTATTTTTCTGTTATTTGTTTTCAGACTTGAATTTCATTTCTTTCAGTCGGAGGAAGGAGTGATTTTCATAGGAGAAAATTGCTTAGTATTCCCATGTATGTGTGTGTGTGTGTACCATAGTTTATTTATCTGTTCTTCCATTGATGAGCACGTAGTGTTCCATCTTTGTATTAGTGTGATGAACATAACTATGTATGTATCTGTTAGTGTTGCAGGGTTTTTTTCTCTCTAGGAAATATACCAAGCAGAAGGATTCCTGTACCATATGGTATTTCTGTTGTCTACAGTGGTTGCACCATTTTACAGTTTCGTCAGGTTCTATTCTCGCCACTCTCTCAACAAGAATATATTTTGTTTTCTTTTTGAACTTTGTTTTTAATACTGAGATTAGATATCTTTGTTGTTTTGATTTACATCTCTCTAATGATTATCATGACGTTCATATGATGTTGGCCACTTGAAGTCTTCTTGGGTGAGGTGTCTGTTAGTATCCTCTGCCCATTCTTACATTGAATTGTCTTTTTCTTGTTGAGTTGTTGAAACTTTCTATAAATTTTAGAGATCAGTCCTTGCCTGGTATATCATTGCAACCATGTTTTCCCAGTCTGTGGGTATGTTGCTCTTAAATCTTGTACACAAGTGCCTACTTATTTGGAAGTCTCAGTATCTAGTTTGTCTTCTGTTTTTTATGTATTATTTATTATGTTTTTTCATGTATTTATGTGTTGTAATTAAATTAGGGCACCTATGTTTGTTCTCATTTTTATAGTTCTAGGTTTTACAATTAAGTCTTTGATTCATCCTGAGTTCACTTTTTGTATATGATGTGAATTATGAGTCCTGTTTCATTTTTTACTGCCAATGGATGTCCAATTGAACAGTACTATTTTTAAGAAACTACCTAGTCCACATTTAATGAGTATCAAAGATCAGCTGTCCATAGGAAATGGATTTACTTCTGACTCTCAGTTCAGTCAAAGCAGTATATGTGAAGGACCATGTACTAGTTCCAGGCTATTTTGATTGTAGTGGTTTTGAGACTAGGAAGTATGAGGTCTCCTAATTTGTCCTTATTTAGTGGTGCTTTGTTTATCCAGGGTAACCTTCCTTTCCCTATAAAGGTTGTGATTAGTGTTTCCATTTTTTTAAAGAATGATGTTGGAATCAGGACAGGGATTAAATTGTGTCTGTAGTATTGGCATTTTCACAGTGTTATGCCATTTTATCCTGAGGATGGTATATAATTCCATTCATACAGATCTCTTTTGGTTTCTTAAAGCAGTGTTTGTAGCTTCCTTGTGTAAATCTCTAGTTATCTAGTTAGCTTTGTATCTCTAGTTATATTTATTCCTAAACATTTCATTTTTAGAATGACTATTGTAATTGTTCTTTTCTTTTCAGAATTCTTGGTTAGAGTAAAGAAATCTGACTGATTTTTGTACTTGATTTTGTTCTTGCCACTTTGGAGAATCTTTAAATTAGTTCTAGTAATTTTCATGCTGAGTTCTATATTTTCTATAATCTTCAAGTAGAGATCACTTCATGTGTTTTGGCGGGAAATTTTTATTTATCTTGTTTTATGGTTTCGGATAAAATTTTCAGCAAAATACTGAATAAATGACAACAGCAACAACAACAACAAAATCCAAACTCACTGCTATTGAGTCCATCCAGATTCTGAGTGACCGTATAGAACAGAGTAGAACTGCCCCTATGGGTTCCAAGATTGTAGCTGTTTATGGGAGTAGAAAGCCCTGTCTTTCTCCCACAGAGAAGCTAGTAGATTGAGTTGCTGACCTTATGGATCACAGCCCAATGTGCTCTATTATGCAACCAAATACTGAATAAGCATGATAATAATGGGCATTTTTTTTAGTCATTTTATTAGGGGCTCATACAACTCTTATCACAATCCATACACACATTAATTGTGTAAAGCGCATTTGTACATTCATTGCCCTCATCATTCTCAAAACATTTCCTCTCAACTTAAGTCCCTGGCATTAGGTCCTCATTTTTCCCCTCCCTCCCTGCACCCCCTTCTCTTATGAGCCCTTGATAATTTATAAATTGTTATTTTGTCATATCTTGTCCGACGTCTCCCTTCACCCACTTTTCTGTTGTCCGTCCCCCAGGGAGGAGGTCACATATAGTTCCTTTTAAGCAGTTCCTTCTTTCCTAACCACTCTCCCTCTACCCTCCCTGTATCACCACTCACACCACTGATCCTGTAAGGGCTCAAACGCCCAGTATACATCCTCTAGTCTAGCTAGGCTTGCAAGGTAGAATTTGTGTCATGATAGTGGGAGCGGGGAGGAAACATTTAGGAACTACAGGAAATTTGTATTTTTCATCGTTGTTACCTCGCACCCTGACTCGCTCATCTCCTCCCCGAGACCCCTCTGCAAGGGGATCTCCAGTGGCCTACTAATGGGCTTTGGGTCTCCACTCCGCATTCCCCCCATCATTCACTATGGTAAAATTTTTGTTGTGATGATGCCTTATACCTTAATCCTTTAACACCTCGTGATTGCATAGGCTGGTGTGCTTTTTCCATGTGAGCTTTGTTGCTTCTGAGCTTGATGGCCGCTTGTTTACCTTCAAGCCTTTAAGACCTGAGATGCTATACTTTTTGATAGCCGGACACTATCAGCTTTCTTTGCCCCATTTGCTTACGTACCCATTTGTCTTCAGTGATTCCTTCGACACCTCGTGATCACACAGGGTGATATGTTCTTCCATGTGGGCTTTGTTGCTTCTGAGCTAGATGGCCGCTTGTTTACCTTCAAACTTTTAAGACCCCAGATGCTATATCTTTTGATAGCGGGGCAGCATCAGCTTTCTTCACCACATTTGCTTATTCACCCACTTTGTCTTCAGTGGTTGTGTCGGGAAGGTGAGCATCATAGAATGCCAATTTACTAGAAGAAAGTATTCTCATGTTGAGGGAGTACTTGAGTGGAGGCCCAATGTCCTTCTGCTACCTTAATACTTAACCTATAAATATAGGCTCAAAAATCTATTTCCCCATCCTCATATAAATATATTTGCATATGTACATGTCTTTATCTAGACCTCTATAAATGTCCTTTGCCTCCCAGCTCTTTTCTCTATTTCCCTTGATTTTCCTCTTTTCCCACTATCATGCTCAGTCCCCACCAGGATTTCAGCACTTCCTCTTTGTTACATTCCCCTTGATCATGCCCTACCAGGTCTCTCACACCACCTCCCCACCAATTTGGATCACTTGTTGTTCCTTTGTCCCTGGGTTTGTTAACACCTCTTCCCTTCCCCCCAACTCCCCCTCTTCCATGTCCTCCTGGAACTGTCAGTCCCGTTGTTTTCTCCTCCAGATTGTTCATCCAGCCTGGCCTATCCAGACAGACCTGCGGAGACAACAACATGCACATAAACAAGACAGAGCAAAACCAAGCAACAATGTACACCAAAACAGCAACAACATCAAGCCACTGACAAAGAACAAATTAAAACATACCAAGAAAGAAAAGCCTGTAGTTAGTTCAAGGATCGCTGGCATTCTTTTCTGGTTCCTGTTCAAATGGAGATTGCTTTCACTCTCTTTCCATAGAGACTAATGTTGGTCACTGGTTTTGTACACATGCACTAAATTATGTTCAGAAATGTCCTTTTTCATCCTTATTTGTTGAGCGTTTTTATTAGGCATGGCTGTGGTGTTTTATCTAATGACCCTTCTCTGTTGTGTGATATGATCATTTGATTCTTATCCTTTCTTTTGTTTATGTGGTTGCTTATATGTATTGTTTTTCTATTGTTGGATCATCCTTGCACACCTGGTATGAATCCTACTTGGTTATAATGTATTACTTATTTATATGTTTATAGATCCTATTGGCCATATTTTGTTTAAATTATTTGTGTCTACTCCATTGAGTATTATTAGTCTTTACTTTCAATTTTAGTGTTGTCTTTTCTAGGTTTTGATATTAAAGATATGCTTGTTTCATAAAATGAGCTTCAGAATTCATGAGCTTTTTATTATTCTGTCATAATTGGTGCCAGCTTTCTTCTGAATGTTTGATAGAATTTACCAGTGAAGTCATGTGAGACTGGGCCAATAACCCTCATAAACATAAACACTAAAATTCTCAACAAGATTTTAGTCAATAGATTAAAACCTCAAACCCTCGAGTCCACTGCCATTGAGTTGATTTGGACTCACAGCAAACCTATATAGGGTTTTTGAGAATATAAATCTTTCTGGAAACAGCTTCATTGTTCTTTTTTTTTTGGAGTGGCTGGTGGAATCTCTGACCTTGTAATAAGCACTGCAACACTTCCCCAACAGTGCCACCAGGGTATGTAATGCCAGGTGAATTTAATTTGGTTCAGGACAGGTGTAATAATATTAGTAAGATTGTCTTTAACTTTCCCACATAAAGTGCACTTATACCATACTGCCATCTCTTATCTTTATTGGTGTGCATGCTTATCACTTCTGTTCCATTTTTTATCCCTTTTACATAGCCACATATAAGTGGAGATCTGCTTAATTGTGTTTCTTGCTTCCTTTTTGTGAAAGGAACAATTATAAAAAGAAGCTGTGTATTTCGGACAGTGTAAGACATGAAAAAATAATAATAATTTATATATTATCAAGGGTTTGTTAGAGAGGGGGAGGGTGGGGAAGGGAAGGAGAAAATGTGGAGCTTATTCCAAGGGCTCAAGTAGAAAGAAAATGTTTTGAGAATGATGATGGCAACAGATATGCAAATGTTCTTGACACAATGGATGTATGCATGGATTGTGATAAGATTTGTATGAGCCCCAAATAAATTAATTTCATAAATAAATAAATAATAAGATTTCTTAACTTAAAAAAAAGAAAAGAAAAAAGGTTTCAAGACTGTGACCAGTTTGAAGCATATTTCTAGACCTATCTTCTAAGATGTCTCTGATTATCTTTGAACCTCCAACCTTTTGACTAGTAGTCAAGTGTCAAACTTTTTTTACTCAGAGTACTGTGTGTTAATTGATGTTGTGTGTTCTCAAGTCTATTCTGATTCATAGTGGCCTTAAATAATAGACTAGCATTACCTCATCTACAGGGCTTTTATCCCTGAAAGGCACTGGTGGGTTTAGTCCACTGACTTTTTGTGAGTTACTGAGTGCTTAACTACTGTGACACCAGGGATATTTATGGGTTAATTAGTGTAGTAATGTTTTCTCCTTGTATCTTCCCTAATCCTTTTCCCAATGTAAGTGGAGAGCAGTTTTTATGCTTCCTTGGAATTATGTTCCACATGTTTCTACAAGGCACTTCTCTTGCTACCATTTAGTTCCTAAAGACTGAATTCAAGGAGGCTGTTAGGCTTATTTTCTTAGACATAGGAGAGAGGGTTTGCAAAAAAAGAGGAAAGAGGAAAGGATTCTCATTTCATGTGCTTAAAAGACATTCACAACCAGACCTAGATAGTGCCGAATTACCACTAACACCTGTTCAGCAACCCAGCAGATGTGCCCAGAAAATGAGAGAAAATGTATTAAAAAATTCAAGTTAAAAAAAAGCGGGGGCCAAACTAGAGAATCCTCTAAGACTGTCACCCAGATATACCTTTTAAACTTGGAATGTAGCCACTCCTAGGGGTCAACTTTTGGCCAATTTCAGATATGCATATAAAATAAACCATGTCACTCTTAAGTACTATCTCCTTTAAGTAATCGTCTGTGTATAGCCTAAGCTCAACATTTTCCCCAAAGAAAAGATGAGAAGATAAATTGTGTATGTGTGGGAAGTGGGGAAGCGGGGAAGCTTGATTAATAGAAAAATAATAGAAATTATGAGAGTCCTTACATCTGAAAAATGTGACCGATTTTAATGAGCCGTGTGTATGTTGTTGGAGTTAGTTCGTACTCATAGGGACCGTACACCCAGCACAAGGAAACATTGCTGGTCCTGTACCATCCTCATAACTGTTTTGTTGGAGCCCATTATGGCAGCCATGATTTCAGTCCAACTGAATGAGGGTCTTCATATTTTGGGGGACGCTCTGCTTACATAGTTAAATGAGAGCCTAATTTACTTTGTAAACTTGAAACAAATATGCAGTTCAACAATTAAAAACATGCAGTAAAAAATTAAAAAGATATGTAGATGTAGGACATGGACAATAATAGACAGTGTTAACAACCTAGGTCCCTTTCAAAGCAGCAATTGAAAGACCAAAAAAACAAAAAAAGAGAGACTGGAAGAATGTGAACAGGGCGAACTTTACTTGGTTGTTCAGACCAGGAACATCCTTGGGCTAGAGATGCCAAGGAAAGCTCTTAAAAAAAAGAGGTTTCCAGGTTTATGCATGTAAAAAGGAAGTAAAATTGAGTGAATTTTGAATATTCAACAGGTTTTACAGAATAGTCATGAATATACACTAGGACAGGGTTATGAGTCTTGACAGAATATGGTCTATCAGTGAAAGATGCTCAGCATCGTTAGTTATTATAGAAATGCAAATTAAGAATAGGTAAAATTAAAAGTGACAACAGCAAATATTCGTAATTCGTAAGAAAAAGTATATAACTCTTGCAGGTTGTGATAATGTAAAATGCTACAGACACTCTGAAAAATAGTTTGCTGGGAAAACAAAGAAAAGAAAAAACAAAATCACACATGCAAGCCCCTATGGCCCAATAATTACACTCCTGAGCACTTATTCCAGAGAATTGGAACATGTTCACACAAAGACCTGAACATAGATATTTACTGGAAAGCTGCTGTATTTGTAATTGGCATTAACAGGAGTCAGTCCAGATGACATTCAACAACTGATGTGTCAGGAAACTATGATAGAACCACTGTATGGAATATTGCGCAGAACTAAAAGGAATGAAATATTGATACAGGCAACATTAAACAAAACTACCGGTGGATTATGCTAATGAACAATGTAAATGTTATATTCTGTTATAATTTCACTTATAACATTTTTGAAATTATGTAGTTTTATAAATAGAAGATGGATTATGGCTGCCAGAGGTTCGGAAAATTGTCAGGGCAGATAGGCAAGTAAAATGTGTAGTTTTAAAATGTAGTACAATGAATGTTTGTTGTATAGAAGCTGTTTAGTATCTCCACTATGATGATAGATACATGAACCTTTACAAATGATATATAAGGATGTATGCATGTAAAAATGAGGACAGTTAAAGTGGATAGATCTAATAAGACTGGCTGGTATATTATATAAATATGAGTATGTTGGTTACAAACTATAGTTTTGTATACTATTAGTATTAAGGGAAACTTATTGAGGATAAAGGATATATCTATATTATTTCTTATAACCAATCTATCTAGATGATATACAACTAGAGTGCTTCTTAGAGGCAAGCCTTCATCTTACATACTTTGGACAGGTCGGATATGTTTTCAGGAGAGACCAGTCCCTGCAGAAGGACATCCTGTTTGGTAAAGTATAGGAGTGGTCAGAAGGAGGAAGGCACTCAAGGAGATGAGTTAACACTGTGACTGCAATAATGGGCTCAGTATAGGGAAATTGTGAGGATGGTACAGGAGCAATCAGTGTTTTGTTCTATTGTACATAAGATTGCTATGGGTTGGAACTGACTCAGTGGCACCTAACAACAACAGCAACAACGGTAATATGTTGTACACAGTTATGGTAGATGAGGCTATTTTAAATGAAAACAGCGCTGAGGGAAGATAAAAAATACTTATCTCTTGAGATAGATAAAAATATTTACTAAAACAAAGTTGTTTGATGATAATGAACAGCAAATAAGGAAGTCAAAATATTTGAAGCCAATCAATTGACTTTGAGTTAATAAAAACCAAGATTTCTGTGAGAAGCCTTAAGAAGGGTAGGCCCTATCTCAAAGCCAGAGAATTTCGTTATGGCTTTCAGGAAGTAAACTGCTATGTCGTACAAGTACATAGGATGGAGCCATGTGCCAGTGGGTTGAGGACAGTCTCTATTTGCTAAGAATAGTCCCCACCTGCTGGGAAGAAAGTGGAGGCCTCCATCATACAGCTGCAAGGGTTTGAATGCTGCCAACTGGGAGCTTGGAAGAGGGTATCTAGCTCCAGGTAAGAATTCAGGTCCATCCAACACCTTGATTTCAGCTTCTGAGACCTTAAAGACAACCCAGCTACGTGTCTTCCCAGACTTATGACCTACTGTGGAATAATCAATGACTCCTTTTGGTGCACATACGAAGTCAACAGAATTTGAATCAAATTTATGGTAATTAACAACAACAATGATAATTTGCTACCAATTAACAACAGCATTAGTGAGCAGAATGAACTGGGATGGGCCATTTTGAATCAGACAATCTTATGCTCTATTGTGCTGGGAATAACATATTCAAGAGGAAAGGCATTGCATTCATTGTCAAAGATGCCCTTTCAAAGTCAATCTTGAAGTACAATGCTGCCTGTGATAAGATAGTGTCTATCTTCATACAACGGTGTTCCATCAATACAAATATTATTCAAATTTATGCACCAACCTCTAAAGCTAGTAATGAAAAAAATTGCAGGGTTTTATAAATGTCTACAATCTTAAATTGATCAAACATGCAATCCAGATGCATTGATAATTATTGGGGACCAGAATGCGATGCTTGGACACAAAACAGAAGAAACAACAATTAGAAAATCTGACCTTGATATTAGAAATGAAGCTGGAGATAAAAAATAGAATTTTGAAAGACCAACAACTTCTTCATTGCAAATAACTTTTTTCAACAACATAAATATACACTTCATGTTCTCCATATGGAATATATAGAAATCAAATAGACTACATCTGTGGAAAGAAATGATGGAGAATTTTATTATTACCAGTCAAAATGAGGCCAGGAGCTGACTGGAACAAACCCATGATTACTCATGTGCAAGTTAGGTTAAAGTTGAATAAAATTAAAATAAGCCCACTAAAGCCAAAATACAACCTTGAGTATATGCTACCTGAATCTTGAGAGCATCTAGAGAATAGATTTCACTGAATTATCTGTAGGATGACATCAACAACATCATGCATGAAAAAAGCAAAAATTATTTAAAAGACAGGATAGAAAGAAAAGATCAAAGTGGATGTCAGAAGATATTTTGAAAATTGTTCTTGATTCCTAAGGCAGAAGGAGGATGTGATGAAGTAAAAGAATGGAACAAATTTCAAAGAGCAGCTCAAGGAAGACCAATGAGACAGTTTATTGTGCCAGCCTGGCTGATAAACGCAGGTGGGATTGACTGAGGGGTGGAGAGATGGATGGCTTGGTGAGCCTTGCCTTTCTTTTTTTTTTTTAAACATTTTATTAGGGGCTCATACAACTGTTATC
>NW_022107407.1:769171-770799 GCF_000313985.2 Echinops telfairi
GTGATTGGCTGCTGTGCTGACATAGCCTAGCTCTCTCTACAAATAGAGGAAGATCTGGCATCAGATAGAGACTTGAAGGACTGCTAGTTTATCAACTTTCTCTCACAGATGTGAGTTGCACTAAGCCATTTATAGTGCTTCTAATTTAACTGTTTATTTCTTGTATATTTATCTGTATATGATTTAATATTTCATTTCTCGTTATATATCTAATTATCTTTATGATTTAACATTTCATTTTTCGTTATATATTAATTATTTTATAAATAAATATATTATATTATCAGGAATTTGGTTTTATCTCTCTAGAGAACCCTGTCTAACACAACCAAGTAAAATACTATCATAAAATGTGAAAAGATCTAGACTAAAATGATAAAGGAAGAATATACTCAGTATTTTTTAAATGGAAGGAACTAAATAAAAACTTCAAACCTCAAGTAGTAATATTGAAATATTCTGTGGGAAAAATATTAAATGATGCAGGAAGCCTCCAAAGAAGATGGAAGGAATACAATTTCATTGTACCAAAAAGATCTAGCCAACATTCCACCATTTCAAGAGGTACCATAAGCGCAAGGACCAATGATGCTGAAGAAACAAGTTCAAGCATTCAACAAAAATGAGGATCCAGGAATTGATGGATTACCGATTGAAATATTTAAACAAGCTGATGAAGCTCTGGAAGCACTTAATCACCTATGCTAGGAAATTTTAAAGAAGCACTTAATCATCTGTGCTAGGACATTTGGCAATTTGACTGGAAGAAATCTATATTTTTACCCATTTCAAAAAAAGTTGACCCAACATAATGATAGAACAATATCATTAATATCACATGCAAGTAAATTTTTGCTGAAGATCATCCTACTATGGTTGCAGCAGCACATTGACAGGTAGGCTGCCTGTTAAGGCAGGATTAAGAAGAGGAGAATGTGATTTCAGGGATATCATTGCTGATGGTAGATGGATCTTGCCTGAAAGCATAGAATATCAGTGCGCTATTTATGCCAAGGCATTCGACTGTGTAGATCATAACGAACTATGGCTGGCCTAGAGTGTAATGAGAATTCCATAACAGAACTTGTACATGGATCAGGAGGCATCTGTGTGACTAGGACAGGGGAATACTACATGGTTTAAAATCAGGAAAGTTGTGAAACAGGGTTGTAACCTCTCAAAATATTCAATCTGTATGCTGAGCAAATAGCATACAGAGAAAGACAGAACCTGTGAAGAATGTGGCATCACTATTGGAGGATGGCAAATTAATAACCTTAGATATGTAGATGACACAAGCTTGCTTGCTGAAGTTGAGACTTGAAGCACTTACTCATAAAGATCAAGGATTGCAGCCTTCAGTATGGATTACAACTCAATGTAAATAGACCCAAAACCTCACAACAGGACCAAGAGCTAACATCAATTGTAAAGGATTTTGTCTTGGCTTGGATTTACAATCAATGCTCATGGAAGCAGCAGACAAGAAATCAAACTACCCCCCAGAAGAATTTCCTTGAGAGGATGGCCCTGAAGCTGCAGCTAGGAGAGAGGGGCATATCTGATCAGAGCAAATGGGAGCACTTAGGGGGAGGAAGAGAGAGTGGAGCACATCCTGACCCACCAGG
>NW_022107407.1:771774-806378 GCF_000313985.2 Echinops telfairi
CAAATGTGGTGAAGAAAGCTAATGGTGCCAGGCTATCAAAAGATATAGCGTCTGGGGTCTTAAAGGCTTGAAGATAAACAAGCAGCCAACTAGCTCAGAAGCAACAAAGCACACATGGAAGAAGCACAACAGCATGTGTGACTGTCGAAGGGATCAGCTATCAGGCATCAAAGAACAAAAAATATCATTGTAAAGGTGGGTGAGTGCAGAGTGGAGACTCAAAGCCCATCGGTAGGCAACTGGACACTGCCTTGCTGAGGGCTTGTGGGGAGGAGACGAGCCAATCAGGGTGCAGGGCAACACGATCAAACATATAACTTTCCTTTAGTTCTTAAATGCTCCCCGCCCCCACCACTATCATGATCCCAATTCTACCTTACAAATCTGGCTAGACCAGAGGATGTATATTGATACAGATAGCAACTGGAAACACAGGGCGTCCAGGACAGATGACTCCTTCAGGACCAGTGGTGAGAGGGGCGAGACCTGGAGGGTGAAGGGAATGTGGGGTAGAAGGAGGGAACTGATTACAAGAATCTAAGTATTGCCTCCTCCCAGGGGGAGGGACATCAGAAAAGAGGGTGGGAGGGACATTGGACAGTGTAACTTATTACAAAACTATAATCAGCTATGAATTATGAAGGGTTCATTATGGAGGGGGGAAGGGGAGGGAAGGTGAAAATGAGCAACTGATAGTAAGGGCTAAAGTGGAAGGCAAATGTTTTGAGAATGATGATAGCAACAAATGTACATATGTGCTTGACACAATGGATGTATGTATGGATAAGAATTGTATGAGCCCCCAGTAAAATAATTTTAAAAAATCAAACTATACATTGTGTTGCGTAAATCTGCTTCACAATACCTCTTTAAAGTGTTTAAAAACAAGGATATTACTTTGAGGACAATAGTGAGCCTAACCCAAACGATGGTATTTTCAATTGCTTCATATGCATGTGAACCTTTGACATTAAATAAGGAAGACTGAAGAACAATTGCTGAATTGGAATTGTGGTGCTGATTAAGAATATTGAAAATACTATGGACTGCCAAATGGGCAAACACACACATCTTGGAAGAAATACAGCCAGAGTGCTCCTTAAAGGCAAAGGTGGCAAGACTTCATCTTACATACTTTGGATATGTTGTCAGGAGAGACCAGTCCCTGGAGGAGGACATGATACTTGATACAGTAGAGGTAGTGGTCGGGGTTCATAATTTAACAACTGGTGCACTGATATAATGACTGCTTTAAGTATTACTATATATATATATATATATATATATATATGACGTGGTAGTTCATTATTTCATCCCATTGATACTTAAATAATAATAAATGAGATACACAAAACTTGATTATATAAGATTATATAAGAGTTTTAAAGCAAATATTTTGAGAATGAGGGCAACAAATGTACAAATGTGCTTGACACACAATAGATATTTGTATGGATTGTGATAAGAGTACAAGCCCCCAATAAAATGACTTTTTAAAAAAGAAAGTAAATATTTCGAAAATAGTAATGGCAACAACATATGTACAAATATGCTTGATACAATTGATGTATGGATTGTTATAAGAGCTGTAAGAGCCCCCAATAAAATATTCTTTTAATTAAAAAAAGGTAATAGAAAATATGAAATAGTACTTAACAAAAAACAATAAATCTGTTATTTAAGATATTTATATATTACTTCTTTTAAAAAAATAATTTTATTGAGGACCTGTACAGCTCCTATCAAAATCCATATATCCATCCATTGTGTCAAGCACATTTGTACATATGTTGCTATCATCATTTTCAAAACATTTTCTTTCAATTTGAGCCCTGGATATCAGCTCCTCATTCCCCCCCAACTCATAATCCCTTCATAATTTATAGATTGTTATTTTTTCATGTCTTACACTGCCCGATGTCTTCCTTCATGCAGGAATTGATTGAATAACAATTTAAATATTTAAATAAGCTGATGTACCACTGAAAGCATTCACTTGTCTATGTCAAGAAATTTGGAAGACAGTTACCTGGCCAATCAATAGGAAGAGATCCATATTTGTACCCATTCCCAAAAAAGGTTACCGAACAGAATGCTCAAATTGTAGAAAAATATAATTAATGTAACTTTACAATTTAATTAATTCTCAAGATAATAATATAATTAACATTACTTTATCAATTTAATTAATATAAATTTTCTTATTATCATCCAACAATGGTTGCAGGCATACACTGACAGAAGCTTCCAGAAATTCAGGCCAAATAGAAGAGGAGGTAAAACAAGTGATAGCATAGCTAATGTCAAACTGTACCTTGTACTGCTCTGCTTCACAAGATCTCTTGAAAGTGTTGAGTCAAGGATGTTACTTTGAGGACTAAGGTTCCCCTGACCCAAGCCAATGTGTTTTTAGTCACCTCATATGCATGTGAAAGTTGGACAGTGAATAAAGAAGACAACAGAATGTATTGGTTTGAATTATGGTGTTTTTGAAGAATATTGAAATACTTGGGACTGCCAAAACAATAAGGAATTCTGAAGTTGGCACAGGACTGCGTGGTGTTTCATTTTGTTGTATTTAACATTGCTATTAGGTGGAACCTAATTGATGGCGCCTAAAAATAACAATGGTTAGTCTAAACTTCATTGACCAGTTCTTTTCTGTAATACTATGTACAGGGTTGCAATAATTCATAATCTACTCAACAGGAACCCACAATAATAATTTATGCCAAAAAGAGATGAATCATATTTGTTAGCATACTTTTATTTAAACAGTACATTTCAAAAAAGTGCTGATAATTCTTATGCATTCCTATGTTGACTTTTAAAATCTATTTTGTTGAGATTGTTAAATAACTACAAATTTTCAAAGAGAATTGAATACTATGATGGATTGTACATTAATTGAACATTAGTTTGAAAAATACTGAAAATTTTCTTATATTCCTTTACAAACTTTTATTAACCAAAGCAAAGTACATCAGTATGTCTATTTCTTAAATTATTGATTGTTCCTATAGCATTCGACATAAGCAGTTATTAAGTACAATAATTAGGAAGGGGATCTTCAGAGGCTGACAAAATATCTTCTCTACATAAATTGTATAATTAAGTCAACACTCAAAATGTGGCATAACAGATTAAATTATCTTTTATTATTATTTTCTCTGGCATAAACTTGTTACATACTCTAGCTTCTCTCTTGAAAAAGTGAAATCAAATTATATGTACATTTAGAAAGCAGGAAGTTTGTTAGCTGGTTCTTATAGCCCCACTGCTTTACAGTCATAAACAATCAACACTCCAAGTGAGTGTAAACTACCATTGGAGGCTCAGAAAAAAGAATAAGGGCTTGGGATGATGTAGTAATTGAGTAATAATCAGGTATAGTAAACAGTGTACAAATAGTTCCCAACTCAGGAAGGTGATCTGCTCTGATGAATCCATTGCAAGTTGATTTTCACAGAAGTATATATAATACCTCATATTTCTTAGTTTCATTATTTACTTTCATTAATATATTTATAAATTCCATCTTTGTATTTGAAAGTTAAGGACATTACATAAAAACATACAGATATGTTTTAATACACATATTTATACAAATGATAAAGATGAGTTCGACAACATTAGTATTTCATTACAGTGGTACTAAGTCCACTTGTGGAAAGCTCTAGATTATTCTGGATTATTTCTGAGAATGTGGATGATGTTTCCAATCAAAAGATTAGTGAGTTTTCTGTATGTGCCTTTTTTGTTTCTTCTTCAAATAGTTTGTGGTGACATCTCACTGCTTCTCAAATCTGTCTACCAACTTCAACAAAGTTATCAGTATTTAGGTCCATTTTTTTCAAGCAACTGAAGCCCTAGATTTAATTGAGGGGGAAAACCCAGCTAATCTTTTCACTGTATATATGTATTTAATTAATTAGTTTTATATGTTTGTGTGTACATATTTTTGACAACATTGCTCTCTCTTATTGTCCGTACTCTTTCTTAATGTCTCTTTCTTCTTTAGCATTTATTTTCTCTTGAAAGTTTATATCCTGACCCATCAGTTCCCCCTGGAATATGCTCAGTTCAACATATCAAATTCTAAACCCAGCACTCTTGCCACATGAATGATTATCTCACCTATCTTTTTCATCATATTATCTTGATCAAATGCTTGGTATGTGTTCACATAACTCAACTTCTCTGCACCACCCCTGGCCCCCATTGACCTTGCATACACATTCTCATAACTTGCCAAGATACACATGATGGTTATTATCAAAGGTTGTTGTAACTCAAATGCATATTAAGTTGGAAGTTACAAGTACCTACTTTTGTAAGGCTTCTTTGTTAGGATGAAACAAAATTAGATTGGACACGCCCATTTGTTCTTTTCTGTAATTCAGTTGTAATAATTTATTTTTCATATTCCTTTATCAAACTGGAGATTTGGGGGATGAACTAACATATCTGTACTGTAGCTTTATCTGTATTTCTCTTGATGAGAAAAAGGAAATAGTCACAACAGAATGTTAGTAATGTGATTCACGGTAAATTAGTTCCATATTTGGAAGTTATCTTTTCTCTCAGTTAGTTATGAAAGACCCTGGATCCTCACTTTCATCAACCTGGCTCTCTCTGAGATTAACCAATATTGTGGGAATGAATTTATAAACCAAGGGTCTGGGAACTTAATCCCATGACTCAAATTCAGTATGCTTTTGTGAATAAAATTTTATTGGAACATGTTGTCTATTGGTGCTTTTGTATTAGAACAGCAGACTTGAGTAGTTGTGACTCATAACTTTATTACCCCCAAACCCCAAACTGTTTACAGGAAAATCTCTGTACAGAAAAATTTGTCACTCTGTTTTCGACCACCCGTCCATGTGTTCAGTGAATCCTGGGATGGGCTGTAAGCCACAGTGCTGGAACATGTGGCAGATTGTGTGCTGTGAGTCAAGACTTCAGAAACCAATTTTGCAAAAGGGACAAAGTACTCAGGAAATGAAATATATTTTAATCTTTGTAACGTCTGCATTATGAGCAGAGCTTTAATTTTTTATATTGTCATTTTACTATCAGAGGATATGAGGGCATGTCCCCTAAAAGTCCTTAGTAAAATTGCATGTGAATTTTGAGGCAGCAAATATATTTTATTTGATACCTAAAATTATTGTGAGCAAAAGGGGTAATGTAGGTAATACCTGACAATGAATTCTAAGAACCTACTTTTGCATAAGGGCATTGTGCTGTAGGAGAGTGTGGAACTGAGGTTGGCTGAGTTCTGATGAAGATTTGTTGTGTCCGTTTCTGCTGATAGTGAAACTATCTACAACAGAATGAAATATGGCCTGGTCCAGTGCCATCCTTACAGTCATTGCTCTGTGAATCCATTGTTGCCACTGTCAGTGCATCTCATTGAAGGTTTTCCTTTTTTTCACCTTTCTTTTGTTCAGCACAGTGTTATCAGGAACTAGTTCCTCCTGATAATATGTTCAAAGTTTTTGACAATGAAAAGTCTACCCACCACTCTTATTTTGAAGAACTTCTTCTGGAAGGCCATGTTATATTCAATCTTCTTTTCCAATACTGTAATTCCAGTACATCAATTCATCTCCAGTGTTCCTTATTCATTATGCAGCTTTCTAATGCTTTGGGATAAAGTGCCTTAATTTCAAAGTGCCATTGTGTGCTTTAACACTTCAAAAAGGTCTTTTGTAGCAGATTTGTCCAGTGTAATACTTGACTACTTCTTCCATGGTCCTTGATTGCGAATCCAGGTAAATGAAATCCTTGACAATTTCAATATTTTCTCCATTTATCACAATGTGTACTGGTCTAATGGTAAAGGTTTTTGTTCATTTTTTATGTTGAGGTATAATCCACTACTTAGATCTTCATTAGAATATTCATTGTATTATCTTTGTTTTCAGCCAGCAATGGGCTATCATTTGTATATCACGGGTTTTTAATAACTTTCTTTAATCTCAGTGCCACAATCTCTTCAAATAATCCATCTTTTCCAATTATTTTTTTAGCATGTAAATTAAATTCCATATCTTCTTCTGAACTGAACTTGAATTTCTTGTAGTTCCTTGTCTGTATCCTTGCCTATGTGCATCCTCATACTATTGAAGAGATTCTGACTCATATTGATCATATATGACATTGGATTTTATATCCCATCATGAGGCAGAGAATAGCTTGTTGTATATTTTTATGATACTAAAATTGATCAGTGAATTCTAATAACTTAATCCAGCTATTATAATTTAATGGCCAAAGTAGTGATGTTCAATTGTGTTATATTATTTAAAACTATAAAAATCACTTTCTAAAAATTTTTTGCCAAAAATATGAAACATGAACTGGAATATGCTACTAGATTTTAAGCAACTACCATGTTAGTGTGCATGCTAAAAAATACCATGGGTAACCAATTATAAAATTAAAAATGCAAATTGTGCAACAAAACAAATGTTTCCCCCAACAAAATAAGAAGAAGAAGGGGAAACAATGAGAAAAGATACCTAAGAAATAAATGAATCTTTTGGGGATCTTGTTTTGAAAAAGCAACCAAAAAAGACATTTGTGAAAGAGTTTAGGAAACTTAAAATACAACTTTCCTCTAGTTCCTAAATGCTTCCTCCCCGCCCCCACTATCATGATACGAATTCTACCTCGCAGGTCTGGCTAGACCAGAGGATGTATACTGGTACAGATAGGAACTGGAAACACAGGGAATCCAGGGCGGATGATCCCTTCAGGACCAGTGGTGTGAGTGGCAATACTGGGAGTGTTGAGGGAGAGTGGGTTGGAAAGAGGGAATGGACAACAGAAAAGTGGGTGAAGGGAGACGTCGGACAGGGCAAGATATGAAAAATAATAATTTATAAATTATCAAGGGCTCATGAGGGAGGGGGCAGTGGGGAGGGAGCAGGAAAATGAGGACCTAATGCCAGGGGCTTAAGTGGAGAGGAAGTGTTTTGAGAATGATGAGGGCAGTGAATGTACAAGTGCGCTTTACACAATTGATGTATGTATGGATTATGATAAGAGTTGTATGAGCCCCTAGTAAAATGAAAAAATATTAATTAATTTTTATTATCATATGTCCAATCACTATTCAAGTGTTTTCAACTGTCTCACGAATGTCTAAAATCAGTGCTTGTTAGCTGTTGTCTAATCAATTTTGATTTTTTAGGAAAACTATGTAATATTTCCCATAATGTCTTTGGTGGTTAAAAAAATTAATTGGATTTGGCAATTTAAAAGTCATCATTGAGAAGTGGTTTGAAACAAAACTGAATTCATTGAAAACCCACAGGAAGGTCTTCAATAGAGTCTGGAAAGTGAATAGAGCAGGAGAGGGAAATGTGTCAAGTTTAAGACAAGCGAACTTGCATGTACTTGAATGAAGAGAAGACCCACTAAAGAGGGAGATACTTCTCTGAAAAGAAAGTTACATGAGTAAGATGAATGAGCTACAACATAGCCCTCGGATGGGTAGAGTTCTTTTTGAATAGCTTTTTTAGGGAGTCTCTATGCCCTGGGGTTTAGTGTTTATGTGTTGGGCTGCTCACCACCAGGTCAGCAGTTTGAAACCACCAGCCATTCCTTGAGAGAAAGACGGGGCTTTCTACTCCCATATAGAGTTACAGTCTTGGAAACTTCCAGGGGCAGTTCTGTCCATCTATAGGGTTGAAAGTTGGGTTTTGGTTGAGTATACAAAGATGAATTTGGATGGTGTACGTACACGATTTAGCATATGTCTGGCATATTAGCAAATTATTATTATACTTTTGGATGTTGTGTGTGTTTGCATGTATGTGTGTGATCTGTATCTGAAAAGGCTTTTGTGATTTTACAATTTACGTGTATATTTTTCTTGTAGTGGTTTACACATTGTATTACTAACAACAAGGTCAGCAATTCAAGATCACCAATGAGTCAGTGGGTTTTCTACTCGCCTAAAGAGTTACAGTCTCAGGAACTCACAGGGGACAGTTCCACTCTGTCCTATAGGGTTGCTATGAACCGGAATGTGTTGATGACAATGAATTTTAAGTTGATTTTAATATTTTGAAGCTTGTTATATTTAAAAATAAAAAAAATTATCCTCACATTTCTTTAAAATGTTTTAAATCTCAAAGAAGTTAGAACTGCAAATATTTATATGTATTTTATTGATATAAAATATATTAAAATGTACTTAAAGTCATAGCTTTGAGTCAAACAACTCTATTCTAGTTTCAGAGAGAGAAATTAGAATAGGTGAGAGAATAAGAATAATGGAATATGTTTACATCAAATGTTTTCTTAAGGACAAGCATGTTGATCATTGTTACTATTATTGGGTTGCTTTTCTTGTTAGATCTTTTGCCTATTGCCTCTCAGTATGACGTAATCTGTCTGTCCATACAATTCACACATTTTCTCATTCAGTCATCTTGAAAAATAAGAATTCAACTTAAGATTTGCTTTTTTTTGTTTCACAGAAATGTTCATTATGAAGGAGGTGCTGTATCTGTCTATGCACGCTCCCTTTGGAGACTAGAGACATTAAGAGTTGCGTAAGTAAATCTTTGAAACCTAGTACAACACTCCCAAAATCATTCTAGTGTTCTTGCCTTGTGTATCTATGTGAAAATTTATTGTAATAACAAAACATATGTAAATACAATTTAAGCTTCTTCCTAACTGATAAAATTATGGTAGGGAGAGCTGGTGGACACCGAGAAAATATGAAGTGAATTTCTAAACTGCTTTTGTCTCCAGACTGATTTGGTTTTGTAACATCTCATCCAGACTATACATCTTCTGGCCGAAAGAGCTGCTAGAAAGGAGTGACAGAAGGGTTGGAGACAGACAAATTGTTTGCAAGCCAATCACGTATTTAAGTTATGATGGGCTTGAGATTTAGCCTTCTAAAGGAACTTATATAACTTCCAAACGGTTTATGTAGAGGACTGAAATGTGTCTGGTATTTAAATGATCTGAACCAGCTCTGCAAGTGACTGTGTTTTGTATTACTATGAAGATATGAAAATGTAGTTACTACAATTAGAGTGTTCTGCATAATTTCTTAATTTCTACATTCATTCCCTTATTCTTTCTGGATTCCTTTCAGTAATCATGCTCTTAATGTAGTCCTTGTTTATGGGAATTCAGAAGTACGTATTAAGTTGAATGGAAAAGCATTTGGCATTTCTGGCTTGGGGGTAACATATTGAAATGATTCCTATGTAATATATTCTGAGGTCATGTACTTCTGTGACGAAGAGAGTTCCCTTGTTCACTCTTCTTTTACTCTGTTTAAACAGACAGCTCCCTGTCCACTCCTGCCTTTGTAGTTCTGTTGTTCACTTCATTATGTAATAGAAGTAGCATGTCTGTGCCAGAATACAAGCATTGTTACTTACTCTTAAAATGCATGCCATTTCTTAACACACTAGCCAGGGGAAATGAAGTACACAAGTCTAAGTCTAAAACATTAGTTTTTTCCCATGCGTATTTGTGCATTTGGGACAAGGTGTCCATTTTGTCTAATGATTGTTGTTTAGAGAGTTGGACCACTATTGTGTGTTGCTAATCATTGACTTAGTCCCAGAAAAGCTTTGGGGAAATATTATACCCTATGTAACAGCAGAGTAATCTAAAATACGGTAATATTACATTTTATAATCCCAAAAAAGGAACCTATAAAGTAGAAGAAATTTCCACATGAACAAAAGTAATTACTGACTGTCAGCTTGTACTGCTTGCCAATCACGTAATACCTACTTACTTAAAAATAGTTTGATAGCTAAATTTAAAATAAAATCTGTATTGCCACAGATTCACTGTGTATTCTTCATAGTAATAAAACAAAGGTAGAGTGAGAGGGAAAGACAAAAACCAGACTCAGTTATTAAATTAATTCTGAATCTTAACAACCCTAGAGGACAGAGGACAGCTGTTTCATAGGGTTTTCAAAGCTGTCCTCTCTACATCTTTCTGTGGTGGAATTGTAGATGGGTTCCAACCACCAGTCTTTTGGTTATAGCAGCTGAGCACTTTAACAACTGCTCTTCCAGAGCTCATCTGGAAGGTAAATAAGTAGGTTTTTGTTTTGGGGACTCATGTTATATTTCATCTTCAGAAAACTGGAGCTCATCTTTAATTCTTTTAGATCAGCAGTTCTCAACTAGTGGGTCGCGACCACTTTGGGGGTCACAAGACCCTTTCACAGGGGTTGCCCGATTTATAACAGTAGCAAAATTACAGTTACGAAGTATCAATGAAAATAATTTTATGGTTGGGATGTCACCACACATGTGGACTGTATTAACGGGTTGTGACATTTGGAAGGCTGAGAACCACTGCTTTATATAAATATGATAGTGATGATAAAATGTATTTTTAAACTATTTTGAATACGATGTCAGAACCATACACTCTAAAAAAAAATGATAGGGAGTGATGTAGTTGAATTGTCACCTTCCAAAATAGGTGGTATTTATGTTATAACAGAATCTGCAAACTAAGACGGTTAAGTCCTTTTCTGAAAGTAATATTTTTAACTAGTATCTTTTGTTATTTTTCCTTAATGTTTTTAATCAACTAATAAATAATTGTTTAAATTTTGCAAGATGTTTAGCAGACAGTATTATCTTTTTTTGTTTTCCTCCAACATCATTTTTATTTTCCCCCAACAGTTTTATTGGTATCTAATTTACATAATTAAGATTTTTAAGCTACCTAAACAACATCATGTACTTTGGATCAGTCCCTGGAGAAGGACATCATGATTAAGAAAGTGGAAAGGGCAGTAAAAAAGAGGAAGGCTGTCAACAAAGTGGATTGAAACAGCGGTTATAGAAAGGGACTAGGACATTGTATCATTTTCTCCTTGAAATCAGGTTTCTGGTTACTCTCTTATGACAGAACTTTACCTAAAGTAATTTATGTTAATGATTGAAGCATTTTTCTCTGTCCATTTTATCATATACCTTTGTGGAAAAAATATATTTATTGTCATGTTTCTTGTGGCAAAAACGGTTTGCTTAAGAAGACTGATTATAGAATTTGTTGAATTGTTTTGTGATTTGCTTTTTGTATTCTCCTCAGCATCAGCAACAATATAAATCATTCAAAATAAAATAAGACATAATATGTTTCAAAACTTTAAAATACTTTCATTCCATTCATTGATTAGTTATAATATTAAGTTCCTTCTATATAAATACACAGTTGGTCATAAACATTTAAATATGAAAACTTATGAAAATAATGAAATTTATTGAAAATGCATATCTTAGTGAGTGGATAAGGGATGTTATTGTATCTGTGTTAAAGGCATATTCATTGGTGCCTGTTATTTCAGATTATTTGTTTACTTGAGATTCAAAGGTCTTTGGTTCTCAGATCTATGCATCTTGAGTGAATAAGAACACCCCCCTCCCTTTTTTTTGTATATTAGAAAAAAGGATAGTAAAGGTATTGTTGGAAAAGAAAACTGCTACAATTTCCTACCCAGCTGGTTGGCTGAAATTCAGAATCTGAATATTGAATCTATATATCTATATATATCTATATATATATATATACACATACATACATATATATGTAAAACTACCTCTGCACACAAAGTTAGGGAGATCAGATACCCTATTTTATATATATATATTATATATATGTATATATATATATATATACACATACATACACACATATATATGTAAAACTACCTCTGCCCACAAAGTTAGGGAGATCAGATACCCTATTATGCATACCACAATTTTAGAGAAATTTTAGTATATATGTGTAAGGATAGTAAATGGATATTTATAGTAATGCAATTAATAATAGCAAAGGCTTGAAAACCAGCTGCATTTCTATCAATCCAAAACACTCACTGCCATTGAATCACTTTTGACTCATAGCAACCCTGTAAGTGGTGACAGTCATTAAATTACTATTATGTTATAGTTAAAATTAATAAAATAGAGTTAACTATATATATCTGGATGGATTGTATAATTAAAATGTTTCACAAAAAAAGTCATTTTCAAAAAGATTGTATAATATTATTTATAGAAAGCTTGGAAACCAAAGGTATGTATAATTTTAGATGCACAATATGTAGTGCAGGTAAATACCATGAGTGCATGCACTAGAGTGATAAACACCCCAAATTAAGACAGAAGTTATTTGGGACAGAATTTAATTGTGTTTTTGATATTATAACTTAAGGCAGATGTTGAGTACATATAGGTGCTCCCTATATATGTTTTTTTACCTTTGAGTGTTTAAATAAAAATTGTGTTGATGAGAGCAAAAGAGGTGGTACAGAAATAAAGACATTTTATGTGTCACTTGCTTATTAATAGGGACAGTAAAAGAAGGTGCAGCTGGAGGCTAGTCAGGATACAAAGGAAAGAGTTATTGGCTTAAAAAGTCTACAGTCAGTTTGGCAGTCTGTCAGCCTAGTTTATCCAGACATACTGTAAAGGGAAATGACAACTTGGTAAACTAAGGTTGGATCTAAGAGGTAAGATATTTTTAAATAAGCAAACAAAAGTTTCATCGTTACAGTTGCCAGTAACTTTGAAAAAGTAAGCTTTTTACTGTACTTGCAAGCTAGTAAGCTAGCCTGCCAAAATAATCTAGGTGCTGGGGAAAGGCACACGATTCCAGGGTCGGGGTAAAGAAAAAGCAACATCATTAACCAAAGCACAGCCAGCAGCACGACCTTCATATTTACATCAATTCTTCTTGCTTCTTAACACTACGTAAACAGTGAGGACTCCGCCTAGTTAGATGCAGTGCTAACAGGATTTGCGTTACAACAGAGAAACCCTGAGCTTGTGAACTCCCAATTACTTTAAAGGGCTGTAGCAAACTTGACCCCTTTTTTGCCATAAAATAAAACAACAATAAAGAAACAAGCTCCCTGCTCTTGGGTTGATGCCAATTCACAGCGACCCCATTGGAGAGGTGGGACTGCTCCCGTAATTTTCTCCACTGTCACTGCTGAAGGGAGCAAAAGTCCTGTCTCCTCCCTCAGAGTGGGCGGTGGACGAGCGGGTGGATCGCAGCCATGATTTTTATCAAGCTGGTGAAGAAACAAATCTTTGCTCTGTTTTCCAAGGCTACCCAAGCGTTCTTGAAGTGATAGCCCAGAAAAAGTTGTCAATATCTCCTGCTAGGGAGATGTGCAGAAAGGGTGCAACTAAATTCTAGACTTGTATGAAGAGCAAAGGGTAGAAATGTAACCTCTTTCAGCTATTGAAAATAAGCATCTCTCAAGTCAATGCAAATACATAACTTTGGAACCTCTTAAAGGACGGCATACAAAAATCTATGAAAGTATGAGAGGAAATATAAGAGAGATATATAAGACAAAACTCAGTTTTTGTATGTTAGGTACATTGTGTAGACAATTCAGAAAAGGGGACTTCAAAAATATATATGTAATTACTTATAATGTGTTTATTTATTACGTAGTAAAGGATTTATACACCATAGAGGTATATGATGAAATGTAAAAATAGAAAGTGAAATACAGATTTTGTTGCTTTTATAAAACAAATTCCAGATATGTTTTCAAAAATCATAGCTATTTCTTCCCTTCATACTGAGTCCACCACTTGTCCGTGAGCTTTTTGTGTTGTGTTACATTATGCGTTGCTGTGACTCTGGAAGATATGGCACTGTTATTTCGAAGATGGGCACGATAACCCCGAATGGTCACATTTTAGTGATATTTTAAACTAAGACAGACTATTAAGAAGGTCTGGACCATCTCTTTCTAACAGAGCTGCACAGTAAAGATGTTGTGAATGGCAGCTGAACATTATGTGGTATAATGGTGAAGATCAGCTTTAAGATTTAAAAGCACTCAAAGTAGGAGTAGAAAGAGCTGCTTCCTTAAAAGAGGGTCTACATAAATTATGCAGATAAAGTAAATCTTGTAGGACCTTTATTGCTGATATGGCATGACTCAAAGAGAGAAAAATACTGGCAAACACCCATGAATAATTGGAATTACATTGTAGGAACAATGAGTCTAGAAAACTTAGAAGTTGTCAGGAGTGAAATACAACACATGAAGGTTGATATCCTAGACATTAATGAGCTGGAGTAGACAGGTATTGGTCATTTTTAATCAGATAATCATATCACCTATTCAGACAGGAATTAAAAGATTGAGAAGAATGGCATCATAGTCTCAAAAACATTTCAAGCTTTATCCTGACGTCCAGTGCTGTCAGTGGTAAGAAAATACCCATACACCTCCACTGAAGACCAGTTAATGCAAAGATCATTCAAATTTGCACATGAACTCCTAAGTCGAGGAAGAAATTGAAGTTGCTTTTGGGTGCCATCAAGTCAGCTCTGACCCATAGTGACCCTGTGCACAACAGCACGAAACACCGGAGGGTCCTGCGCTGTCCGCACCAATGTTCCTATGTTTAAGTACATTTATGCAGCCGTTTTGTCAATCCACTTCTTATGCGTCTTCCTTTTTTTTGTTGCCCTTCAATTTTCCCGAACATTATGTGCTTTCCCAGGGATTGGTCTCTCCTAACAGTTTGCCCAAAGTATACCTCTAAGGAGCACCCTTCCCTTACTTCTTCTAACACTCTGGCCTTATTCTTTGAATGCCAGGGAGAAGTACAAGATTTTTTAAAACAAATTCTGCAATTTAAAGTTAATCAATATGCAATCAAGAAGCATTGATAACTACTAGAGATTGGAATACAACAGTTAGAATCAAAGAAAAACATCAAGAGTGGAAACTATAATCATTGTGATAGAAATGACACCAGAGACCACATGATAGCATTTTACAAAACCAAAGACATTCATTGAAAATGCTTTTTTCATGACATAAACTGGTTAATTTCACAGGATGGAATACACAGGAATCAAATGGACTACATCTGTGGAAAGGGATGGAAAATCTCAGTATAATAAGTTAGAGCAAGATCAACAGAACAGACCTATTAATTGCTCATATATGTAAGTTCACGTTGAAGCTGAAGAAAATTGAAACAAGTCCATGAGAGCCAAAGTATATCTTGTAGTACATACCATCTGAATGTCCAGAACATATCAATAATAGACTTGACACATTAAACATGAATGACCTAAGGTCAGATGACTTTGTGGGATGACATTATACATGCAGAAAGTAAAAGGTCATTAAAAAGGAAGGAAGGAAGGAAGGAAGAAAGGAAGAACAAAAACTGATGTTACAAAAAGGCTCTGAATACTTTCTTTTGTTGGTAAAGTAGCTAAAGCAAATGAAAGAAATGATGTAAGACAGCTTTCCTCTGTTTTGGGGTTCAAGGGTGGCTTGAGAAGACAAAGTAAAATATATGATGAAATGTGTCAAAACCTAAATTGGAATACTAAAAGGGAGGCATGTACTCAACATTTTCAAGCTTAAAGAATGAAGTCGAAAAGGTAAGCCATAATTACAATATTGAAGTATTTATTCTATGGCAAAATATTAAATGATGCAGGAAGCATTATAAGAAGATGGAAAGAATATACAGAGATAACCTAACTAAAAAAACAATAACTAGTGAATGTTCAACCGTTTCAGGAGATGGCATTTTATAAAATCCTAAAGGAACTGTTTCCTGGGACAAGATAGCTGCTTGGACACATACAAAAGAAAATCTATATACAATGAATCGGAGTAAACAGCATAAAAGAAAATCCACATGCCTGAAATCTTGGAAACTATGATAAAAGCTGAGCGATCTGAAGCCTTCACACTTCAGAGACTGTGGGTGTGGGCAACGGGGTGAATCAGTGGCAAGTCTGAACCTAGAAGGAGAATGGAAAGGGTCTGAGGCAGCCCTTTTTCTTCAGGGGCTCCAAGTGCTCAGAGAAGATACAATCCTCCACACCCACAGATAGCTTGGGGCTGCAGACTCTGCACCTAACATGTGGGGCTGGCAGCACCCTAGCACTCCTGACACTTCCAGTGCTCAACTTGATTCTTGAAAGAAATGGAAAAATAATTATCACCTTTATATAGAGAGGTGACACACTTACAATAAGCCAAGAACTACGAAAGAAGAAGAAGTCGGGAGGCTTATGTCTACCTGCCATCAAGTTACTATACAGACACAGTAGTGAAAAGAGCCTTGAACTGATATGATGAGAATAGGAAATAAATGTATCCACCTACAGACAACTGACCTTCACCAAAGGACCAAAAACAGAATGGGGAGCAGATTGTCTCTTCAATAAATGGTACTGGAAAAATCGGTTGTCCATCCACAGAAGAAAGAAACAAGACCTATGCCTCCTCACTCCATACACAAAAACAGCCTAAAGATGGACTAAAAACCTAAGTAAATCCCAGAGCCATAAAAACCATCACTGAGAAAAATTAAAAGCCCTACTCCAGAGCATAAAGACACGATCAAACAACAAAACCACACATCATGTTGTTGTGGTTAGGTGCAAGTGAGTAAGTTCCAACCCAAAGTGACCCTATGCACAACAGAATGGAGCATTGCCTGCTCTTGTGCCAGCTTCACAATTGTTGCTGTACTTGAGCCCACTGTCGATCTGTCTTGTTTGTTGAGGGCCTTGCTCTTTTTCGCTGCCTAAGTATGATATCCTTCTCCATGGACTGGAAGTGACCCCCAGTAGATAACAAATTGATGATTGGGACTTAACTAAAAATTGGACACTTTGACGCACACTAGTAGGTCCTATTCATCTACTGCATGTGGTTGCTTTGTTATGTTTGATAGTGTCTTTAGGGAATAGAAAGCTTGAAATTGATTTTCCCCTTAAGCCTCATGGCACAATGTTAAAACTCTTGGTCAGCAGTCACTTGCTAGGGAGAAATACTTGGAAGTCTACTTTTGGAACGATTTACCACCTTGCTATAGGACAGTGCTATCTGTGGCTTTATGAGGTGAAACCCACTCAAGGCAGTGACTTTTGCTTTGTTTTTGACTTTGGATGACTGGTGTACAGTAATTGCCTTATGGTTAGGTTCAGTGAAGGGTAACTACGGGACTTGAAGTTCTTTTATGATGATGCTAATCACAGTTCAGAATTCACATGACACTGGTGAGAATTTTACACCACAAAAAAAGAGGAGTGTGGTATCCAGAACACCTTCAAGAAATTATGGTAAAAACTATAAATTTAGTCTAAATTTTATAGTATTTGAAAATGTAGGCTAAGTTTATGATGACTACGATTAATCATTATTTGAAAAAATATTCAAATATTTCTTCAAATGTGTTGTTTAAACAGTATTTTCAAATAATACATTTAGTGTATAAATTTTTGTTTTTGTGATAATGTTACATTATCATCAAGGTTAATTGGCACATGGTAATATATTTAGTGTGAGACTGCTCCTATTTAAATGTTTTACAAGCAAAATCCATATAAAAACAAACTAATTTAATATTCTACTGCTGATTTTTCATACTAGTTTCGCAAGTCAAAAATCCAGATTAGGAGAATAATAATCCAAAATTGATGTATACAAATTAATATGCAAAGCTATATGGCATACTTCTTTTCTTGAGACTCACTGTCATCAGGTTAGTGCTGATTCATAGTGACCCCAGTGGGTTTCCAAGCCTGAAACTGTTTATGGGAATAGAAAATCCAGTCTTTCTGCCACAGACGTGCTGGTGGTTTCAAACGGCACACTAGGAGGATCACAGTGGAATGCGTAACCACTGCACTACCAGGGCTCCTCCTATATTCTTTTAGAGTATACCTTTTCCCTTCATAAAATATCGGTCAGTATTCTCTTTATATCATTTGCCTACTATTTTAGCTTATCTAACATCGACTCTGCCTTCATAATTTCCTTTGGCATGGTAAATGGCTTTTCCTCATTTATTTATCTACTGTATTTTGTGTTAATATATAGCAACCACTTACTATTTCAACACTTCTTTTACTTATATAATTTAATGGCATTACTTAAGTTCATCAAATTGTGAAACCATCAACACTATTTGTTTCAAATTTTTCATCATCTTTTACAGAAGCTCTGCCTCCTCAGCAATGATTCTTTCTGTCTCCCTCCTTCCTGCCTGCCTCTGAGCACCACTAATACATTTTATCTCTATCTGTTGAGTTGTTTTAGATATGTTATACAAGTGAGCTCATGCAGTATTTGTTGTATGCCTGACTTCATTCACTCCACATGTTCTCCCCTGTTAGGCCATGGTGCAGCTAGACTTCTTTTCCTTCTATGGCTGAGCAGTATTCCAAATTAAATGAGTGTATCACATTTTATTCTTCTATCCATCTGTTGATTAATATTTAGGTTAATGACATGTTTTTATTATTATGTGTAGTGCTGCAAACACTCATTTATTTTAGTAATTTTGCATTAATTGTTGTTAAGTATGTGTCCTATTCACGATATGTAGGCAGTCACATAGCCCAGTGCTGTACTAAGTGACATTCATGGTAGACCTGCGGCCTCTCTCAGCCCAGGAGTACGGACTTAGCTCTATAATGTATGCTACTATTGTGCAATTTGGACCCTGGATCTAGATTTTGTTTTCTGGTCTTTATGATAAGTAGTATAATTATATTTTAAACCAGACTTTAATAATCATAACTTCCTTATTTTAACTTTTCCCCCTTATAGCTTTTCACAACTCTAATTTTCTTGAGTCTTTTAATTTTGGTTGTTGTTCAACAATTTTTAATGATATGATTGTTCTACAACATTAACATTTAGATAACCAAAACCAACCTGAATGCTGTTCAAAGGGAAAATCAGTAAACAAACAAGGGTATATAAACAAAATAGAATAGTATAAGATGTTAAAGAATAAGGTTGATTCTGTGAAATACCTCAAAACATAGATGAGCCTGGAAGACACTTTCTTGAGTGATTAGTCAATCACAAAAGGATAAATGTTGTATGAAACCATTAGTATAAAAAATCAAAAAGAGTTTTCATACCAAATAGACATTCTTTGATGGTTGTCAGGGGCAGGAGAGGAAGGGTATATTAATTGCTAACTAGCAGGTAAACAGTTGGATGAAAGGGAAGACAGTATACGGTAAGACTGAAGTCAGCAAAGAAGATGTAGGTAAAAAAGACAACAGGGCAAGAGAGGCAATAATATATATATATTCCTGAAATAACAATACTGTATCTGTGGCTGCATAGATTAAGCATGCATGCTGACACAGATGGGATAATTCAGACCATATCCTTAGGAAGAAAAAAGAAAACTAAAGCATAGGACTAGAATTCTATTGTCAATAAACGATGCTCTAAATAAACATTTTAGTTTAAATATATGATTTCCAATGAAATCTATTTAAAGATGGACTATGATACTGTTATTTTTAATGTATATTCTGTACAAGTACAGTTCAAAAGTAGTAAATTCTGATTTATCATTTAAAGTTATAATTTCTCTTTATGTAAATATGATTATAGGTTAACTCGGAACACAAACTCCTAGTCTGCATTTAGAACACTATATAGGATGCTTTGAAATAAGAAAATCTTGACTTAAACTTCATGATACTTGTGACTTAGATTTGTGGCATTGGATATTACTTAATTGTTCTGAGTAGTTATTTGTGATATGTAAAATAAGATTAATGTCACACACATAAGATTTTTGAGAATACTAAATAGGGGCATGCATGCAAAGAACCTTTGTTCATTGTCTGACATACACATTTTACTGGATATTTCTCCTGTTATTATGGCTGTTATTGCATCAAGTCCTAATATTTTTTGTTAGATGGAGTGGAAGCCATATAAGATGGGGCCAGCCCTTCCGACTACGCCATGTGACAACAGGAAAATATTTAAGTCTCGTGGAAGACCAAAACCTCCTTCTCATGGACAAAGAAAAAGCCGATGTAAAGTCGACAGCATTTACCTTCCGGTCTTCCAAGGTAAGACAGAAAATAGTAGTTTTAATTTCTTGTATCCCTATTGCATTTATTTTGATGTGGAAAATGCAAAAAAAAAATCAATTGTTGTGAGCATGCTTTATATATATTTCCAAATCCCTATTTTTTCTCCAGACTGTTCCTCTACAGTAAAACTCATTTCTTGAATGTACCTAAAGTGTTTCATCTAGCTAATAGTTCTGTCGTTACATAGCTCCTTTCCTTTCCTTTAGGAATTGACAGTAGTTTTCACATCCCTATGCTAGAGTATGATTAAATACTAGTAATAAACTAAGTTCTATCTAATCAATTTTGCTACAGGGTGATCCCATGCAAATGAGAATATACCATGCTCCATAAGATTTGATGGCAACAAATGTACAAATGTGCTTGACACAATGGGTGTATGTATGGATTGTGATAAGAGTTGTTCGAGCCCCCAATAAAATGATTAAGTAAAAAAAAAAGCATAATGAAAAAAAAAGATTTTCAGTGAGTGATTTTTTAAAGTTGATCTCAGGTTCTTTCTTCTGAATAGGAAGACCACTTCTTTAGACCACTTCTTCCTACTTCACTATGGCTGATGAAGTGAAACCAGGATGGAGCCAAATTTGTAAACAGTGGTGAACTGGAACAGTAACTGGAACAAGAAAATATATGGGCTGATGCTCTAGTAGAAACTTAATTTTCCTTTCTGAAAACAAGGGCAAAACCACATTACATTGCAACTGTATTTCTTAGCTAGCAGAATTATGAGTGCCCTGATGGAAAAAAAATTACAACCCACGGTGCCTCTCTAAGTGTGTCACTCTCCGCAGTCCTAGCAGTAATCCAGGTGCCTCAGAGCTGACTGTGCTTCTTCTGAGGCACTATTCCAGGGCTTTGACCCATAATTTTCTCATTGCGGTTATTGTCCAACTTCACCTAAAGCCTACAATTTTCCTTCTGTTCCAATTTTATTGTGTTGACTATGATTAGCAGACTATTAGAAGTTCTGCTCATGAAGAACCTATGCATAGCTAGACACGAATTCCTAATCTTTCAGTTAATAGTTGGGCTTTACCATTTGTACCAACTTTGTATTAATTATACCATTTGTACCAATATATCATTTGATTCCTGAATTTTTGTAGTAGAACAGCTGCATTTTTCAAAGGCATTCACATATCCACTTATTCATGCAGACATGTCTTCTTCCCTGTACTATATAAATTGTAGGAATGAAACCTTTTCATGTTCTTCATATCTTTAATAAGAATTACTCAGATCCAAATAATTACTAGAATAGACAAAATTAAAGGCACATCAAAACCTGATTGGAATGCTAGTGCTGTACTCCAGTATATGCAGAACTACTGTGTGCTAGCTGACCCACCACATATGCAATGAATATTGTACCGTAAAGTAACAAATGCCAAGAAGAGTTTAGTGTCTCAAAATCAAGTTCATTAGCACTAAAAGAAGTACACAGTAAAACAACAATGAGATATCACCTCGCACCAACACTTTTGGCAAAATTCAATAAAAATGAAAATAATAAATGCTTGAGAGTATGTGGAGAGATAGGAATGCTTTTATATTGCTGATGGGACTGTAGAATTGCACAACCACTATGGAAATCAGTACAGCACTTCCTTAAACAAATGCAAATACCAGTCCCTTATCCCCAGTTATAAAGGAATATATGAACAAGCTCTGGAACCTTCATACTATGGATTATTATGCATCAAAAAATAACAACTCTCTTAAACATCAAAATAGATGTTTTGGACAAAACTGGGAAATAGTATGTTTAGAAAACTCAGGCAATTTTATAAAATAGATATTTAATAGCACCATTATTATAAGGAAAAACAAATAAGCATCAGCATAGTTTACAAACCAGTAAAACAAGACTTTGATGACTATAAGGAGGCCAGGGATGGGGGCTGTAATGGGGGATAGGGAGATGGTCTGCAGTGGGCAGGTAGAAGAGAAACAACAACAACACATCTATATATGTGAAGTGTTTAATAGGATATCAGTATTGATTTCATTCTTGATATTGCCTGTATAAATATATATATGTAATGTTTTAAAAAACATAATAAATATAGTATATTATATTAATATATATACTATGTTTTTTAAAAAACAAACTAAAAACCTCCCTCCAGATTTCCTATCACTACCTAAATAGTGGTATGATGAGAGGGTTAGAGAGAGAGGGGGACAGGGGGTGGGAGGTGGGGGGCATGGGCGGGGCAGGAGAGGGGGTTAGTAAAATTGGAATGGATTTGGAGTCTTTAGTGATAAAGGATTTCATGTAAAACAAACAAACAAAAGGTACCTGTTCACTTCATATTTTTCAAAGAGGCTGTGAACTTAATATGCATATCAGATGAGGTGAACTTTGATCAAATGAAACTTAATGGATCGAAGAGGGGAATTTCACAGTATTGAAGAGTATGATGAGTGATGCAAAATTTACAAAAATTTGCATAGCAAACAAAATGTACAGGAGATAGAAGAAAGAATAAATAAATAGTAGAAAGCATTGTTACATTTCTCTGTTTTGTTAATTATTAAGAAAAATGATTAATATTTGTTTTTGTTGTGTGCCTATTGAGTCAGTCCAACTCAGCAACCCTAGAGGACAGTGTAGAACTGCCCCTCAGGTTTCTTAAGCTGTAATCGTTAACGGGAACAGATAACCAGATCTTTGCTTCTGCAAAGAAGTTGGTGGGTTCAAAGAATGCATATTTTGGTTAGCAGCTAAGTAAGTAATCATTGTGAAACCATGGAGTCTTTATGAAAATAAATAGAAGGTGTAAATAGCATATAATGAGATGTATCATTCACATATAAAAACCAGTTGTCATTGAGTTGATTCTAATTTATGGCTATCCCATTTGCATCAGAAGAACTGCTCTTCAGTTGGTTTATCTATTTTTGAAAGTAAACCACCAGATCTATCTCTTGAGAAACTTCCTCGCAGATTCAATCCTCCCACCTTTTGGTTAGTAACCAGACATTTATTTACCCTACCTCGTGACTCCTACTCATATATTGTGTCTGTATCCATATCTCATATTTGGAACTTTGGAGTATCTAAGGCTGGCGTCCTACTTCAGGGATTCTTCTTCCAATTGGGATTTCTTTCACTCGTGAGTCTTCAAGCACTGACCCTAGGCTTTACTTGGGAGCCTTCTAAGATTTTGCCATCCTAGAGCTTGAGAGATCCAAAGAAGGGACTCACCTCACCTCCACTCCTTGATTTTTAAACAAATACTATTCATTGTAACAGTTTTATTGGCATATAACTCATATACCATACAATTCAGTCTTTCAATCATATTAAAAAGAGTTGTGGAGATAACCATCTCCACAATCCATTTTAGAAAAGCAATTTTCTTCTTTTATCTATTGTTATCAGCTCCCCATTTCCCATCAACCTCCCCTGTCATACCATCGAAGGTACCATCATTGCAGCCCCTGTCTTTATATCTTCCTTCATCTTGGATTTCACATACTGAAAAACATAGGAAAAATACAGTGGGGGAAAGGCCACTGAAAATGCCACCTTAAAAACCACTTAGATAGAGGAGATCCTTGTCAGGGTATTCCAGCCCCTAACACATCATCACGGGTCTGGTAGGCACAATTGTACAGTGATAATAAGTAAAGATTATAGTAAAGTCATAAAGAGCATGAGAGATAGAAGTGAGAGAGAAATAATGGAGTCAGACACATTTCATGGTAGCAATGCTCACCTCAGCCTCACTTGCTGGTCCACGTAGAGAGAGATAGAGAGGTATTTAATGCTAACCAAGGCTTTTATATTCTCTGGGGACATGCAAGTCCCCTAATTACATGTGAAGAAATACATCACAGGAAGAGTTGTGTTATCGTAATACTACAGTAATGGGAGGGGGATGATCTAGGGGTATAATACAGTAATGGGAGGGGGATGATTTAGGGATATACACCCAAAAGGAAGAGGAGTGATTGGGCTACACATGTGGCAGATCCTAGATTCAGGATGTCAGCCTAACTTTAGAGGTCACTGAGCCGGTTTGACTGGTTCCCTGGCTCAACTCTAGAAATCATTATCAGTAGGGTGGGGACTGTACTTATAGGAACCAAATGGATGACTGCAATCCTTTAGGGAGAAGTCGCCCATTGTCCTTTGCAGCAGGGAGCAGGCCTACTCATGGTGGGACTAAGTAGTCTGGCAGCTGACTGCCTTTAGGGAAGTAACTTGACAGTTATTAGCTGCAAGCAGTGTCCTAAGTCTAACATATTTGGGGGAGATAACTTGGGAGAAATCTTTCTGTTTCCCATAGATTCCATCAAAGCTGGGGTTTGAATTTCAGAATTTGGGGAAGGGAGAGGGTTGTTCAGTTGCTGCCATACAGCAGTGTGCTGAGGTCACCCAAATAAACAGACATTCCTAGCAGAATGATAATTGAAACTTAATGGAAATTCAAGTCAGGATGGTGGGGAGTTCTCAGAGAAGACAAGTACATTTCTGTTGCTGGGTAAGCAAGAAGGAGAAATTTCCCATAGGGAAACAAACAAACAAAAAAAAAGCTTAATAGTATTTATATAGAACTCAAGGAGAGAATATGCCCAGTACTGTGTTCCTAATTGGACACTTTTGACCTAGTTATTATCCAGCCCTGGATGATATAGGCTGTGTGCTAAAGGGGACCTTAGACTCTGTTCTTTTGAAGCAAACATCCTCCTCCATAGAACATACCAGAAGGACTTGATGTGGAAACCCCACTAAAAGAACTGGGGTTTACCCCAAACTCACTTGTTTCCCTTAATCTTATGGTTGAAACTCCCTAGTATTTCAGACCAGTTGACAGCAATCCCAAGGATATAGAACTGGAGATTCTTGGACTTTAGTGTGAATTTCTTGCCTTGAGAGGGTGTCCAGTGAATTGTGGCCTGGAACTACCATATAGTTACTATTTTAATGCCCCCCTTGGTTTATTTTGACAAATTTCAATGACTTTTCTAAGGTCATAAAACATCTTCCATTTTTAAAGTTATGGTCCCCCAATTAAAATTAAGAAAATAATATAAATGATTCATACACTAAATTTGTTCTTTACTCTAAGATATTATGCCTACAGAAACAAATAACTAAAAACTAACTACTCAAACAAAAAACTCACTGCCATTGAGTCTATGCTGACTAATAGTGACCCTCTGGGACAGGGTATATCTGCTTCTGTGGGTTTCTGAGAATAGCATTCCTTATGGATGTAAAAAGCTCAGTCTTTCTCCCATGGAGCAGCTGGTGGTTTAAGAACTGCTGACCTTGTGGTTTGCAGCCCAATGCATAACCACTAAAACACTAGAGCTCCTTAAGTACTAGTATACTCTTACTTCCGTTACAGTTCTACTTCTGTTATTTTCCAAAGTTCATCTATATGGATCATAACAAATTATGGATAACTTCAAGGATAAAAATGTTTTAGACCTAAGAAAAAAAATGTTATAGGAACTTATAAAATTTATATATATAAATAAACATATATATTTAAAACTTCATTGCTATATAAAAGATTATAACTCATAGGACCCTTATGGGACAGAGTAGAACCACCCCTATGAGATTCTGAGATTTTAACTTTTTATGAGAGTAGACAGCTTTCTTTCTCTCTCAGTATTGCTGATGGGGTAGAACTTCTGACCTTGCAGTTGGCTGCCCAACACCTAACTAACTACACCACCAGGACTCCAAAGTCAGGATTTGGCAGAAGACTCAGTAGTTGTTCACAACCTTGTATATTCAAATGAAACAAAATAAAATATAGAATCATTTTTTGTATTATCGTAGTTGGTCCTCTCTGTGGAAAATAGTTTACCCAATAAAGAACATAATTTGGTTCATGTAGTTTTTCTTAGAGACATTTTTCACTTTCTCTACTCTTAAGGATCTTTAACCATCAATCCACTATGCTCAAATGTCATTCTTGCAAATCATTCTTGTTTATTCTTTATTAATCATACTTGTAGTGTAGTTAATTCGGATGTGTGTACTTTGATTTTTAGCTTACATTTTCATCATAACATCCCTCTGTAGGTTATTTCTCCCACTTAACTCTTCTCCTTGATTCATTAGCAGAAGTATTTTGCTGTTAGAATGGTAGAGTAGCAATCTCAGATAAAACTACCAATAGAATAACAAGGCTAGTGAAGCAATGGAAAAATTAAAGCTACAATACATTTTCCGAAAAAATTTCTTTGTATTTTATTTGAGATTTTTATTTTAAACATGCAATCATTACACAATTAAAATAAGAGTAACTGTTAACAATGTAATGTGTGCCAAGTGATGTGTTTGATATAGTACCTGAATATTAGTATAATCCTATGGATTTTGGATACTATTTTTAATCATTATTATGCAGATGTGGAAACTGAAGCTTAGACAATATAGGACAGATCTAATCTTGAATAGAAGTATTAAATTGTAATCAGTTTTAGTAAGAATATTAAAGCTTTAAAATAATACTGATAACAGAGTTAAGAGATGTGCCACTTACCTCTGTTATCATCTCTGACTGTGTTTAACGAGAAGTTATTTCCCTTAATTCAAAGAGTAGTGCCAAAGGATTCTCATTGACATGTTTACAATCTAAATACTTCAAAAATCAATGCAAAATGGAGATCTTGTAGTGTTTTTTAAAGTTTGTATCAACCTGTTATATACATTTATTGATGGAGATTACAAATAAAAATAATTATTTAATTTAAACAAAAAATATGCAGTAACCTTTTTTCAAGGGTTTTGATAATGTAAAAGTAGTGCCAAGTATGTTTTTACAAAAGATTGAGAAATTCGGTTGTAGCTTTTATGCTAATCTTTTTTTAAAAAGGGAACCTAAGTATGAATTTATAGAAGTTTTCTGTGATTAAGTTAAAGTCTATTAGTCAGAGGAGGAGAGGTAGGGCACACTTCATGGTCAAATTCTAAAAAGGTGTGCATCATGAATTGTGTCCACTCGCCATATTTATTCAATCCATCGCTGAACAAATAATCCGAGAAATGGATGATATTAAGATAAATGCAGCATCAGAGTTGGAGCAAGCCTTATTAAAAACCTCCCATATGCAGATGGCACAACCTTGCTTGCTAAAAGATAGGAGAACTTGAAGCACTTGATGATGAAGATTAAGGATTGCAGCTTTCAGTATGGAATACAGCTCATTGTTAAGGAGACAAAAATAGATAGGCACCTAATAAGCCACAATGGCCCTAGTTTCTGTATACTCCCTGGGGACCCAGACCATGTGCCATAGAACACTGGGATATTGAATACTGGATCTTCAAGGTGAACATTATACTCCAAAGACCATACCCAATGGATCCTATGTAGAAACCATAAGGTAAACTAGACTCTTACTCAAACACGCCTATAACCTGAGGACTTAAGAATGAAATTACATGGTGTATGAAGAAGCAGAAGACAGCCATACTAAGAGTATTGAACTGTCAGTAGGCAGACCAACATTGACTTATTACTTCAATACCCTACTTACTGTATTATGATATATATTATTCTGGCAGATCTGTGATTGACATTGTCAGTAAATATTATTGAAAGTTTTGCCTGTAAACCAATTCCAATTGTTTCTGTAAATAATGTCTAGTCATGGAAAGGATTTAAGGTATTGCAATAGATACACATGCTTAATCTCAATAGTGTTTTAAAAATTAGTACCATTGGATAATAAATGATAATAGTACCATTGGATAATTGGATAATCCAATAGTACCATTGGATAATTAATAAGCAGAAGTCCATTATGCTCCAAGGAGATCATAGACAAGATTTTCTACCATAGATTATCAAGGATGTCTCTAAGGTTGGCCAGAAGCAGATAAGAAACATAGATTCATGAATGAATTGGGGCTCAAACTTGATCCAAGTTAAGAACAATTAGTTCTTATGACATGACCCTGCTCTATACTTGCCTTTATGAAGGAAACACAGAAGATATGGGTCCTATAGCAAAGTGTGGTGAAGAAAGTATATGGTTCCCGATTATCAGATATAATAGTGTCTGGAATCTTAAAGGCTTGTCTTTAAATAAGCAGCCATCTAAGACAGACTTCAACTAAGTCCACATGGAAGAAGCACACCAACATCCGTGACCCAAGGATAGTAAATAATATAATCCAAACCCAAAGGAGGGAATAGTTTCAGAGCTTAAATTCTGAGATTCTGGTGTTCAGAAGACTTTGGATGACAGTGAAAGCCCAAAATTCATTTGTAGCATCTATATGGGGAATAAGTGCCTTGTGATTTCCCTCTAACTATAATTGAGGGATGGCAATGGACTGGTTATCAGACAGAGAGTATTGGAGAGACTACTATAGTAGAATAAAATGATAAATCTGACTTGAATGGTTAAAACTTTGTCACTTAATGTTCCCCTTGATACACTTTGGGCTTGATCTAGTTTTAATATTTTCTGTGGCTTAATTTTTTCATATTGGAGTTTATCTCTGTTGTATCTTGAATCTTTGTTGTATGATTTTCTATGCTCAACAGTATATGAAACCCAGGATAGATGAACCCGGAGAGATAACAATTAGAATAATTGTTCTGGGGATACCGTAGGAGAAGTGAGAAAGTAAGGGGAGTTAATATGAAACAGTTCATGAAGGTAGAAAATCATTTGAAAGAGGTTTTGGTAGCAATTGTGCAATATTGTGATTGAAATATGGAATTGTATGATGTCTTGATTCGCTCCTAATAAATAGGTTTGGGGAAAAAATTACACAGTAATTTACATAAAATAAAGGTATAGCCTTCTGCTTTTATTTTTAGAAATTAAAATGTCATTCATGTATATTTATAATATCCCTTAAAGAATTTAGTTTCAATATTCCTGTTCGCAGTTGCAATGAAAGCATCCTTCTTTTGGCTTTTTCCTTTGGCATCTTCTTATATTCACTGTACTGTCAAGTTAATGACTTATTGTTATTTTTATCTTAATTGTTCAAGGTATTACAGACATTTCATCCTCTTATTATTACTATGTGTTGTTCATGTTTCATCACTTAATGATAAAAAATGGTTTAGGATAGACATATTTATGAATATCACTTTAAATTATATGTTTTATATTTTACATTAATAAATATGTATTGAATGCAACAATAACAACAAACAAGGAAACCAAAATCTTCAGAACTGGACCAATAGATAACGTCATCATAAATGGAGAAAATATGGATGTGGTCAATGATTTAGTCTTGCTTGATCCACAAGCAGTGCTTATAGAAAAGATCAAATGATGCATTACCTTGGGTAAATATGCCTCTCGGTACCACTCTCATGTGTTGAAAGGCAAGGATGTTAATTTGACAACTAAAGTGTGCCTAACCCAAGCCATAATATTTTGAATCACCTCATATCCATGTGAAATGTTGAGTGTTGAAAAAGGAAGAGTGAAGAATTTAATACATTTAAATTCCTGTGAAGGTAAAAAATATTGAATGTACCATGGACTGCCAAAAGATTAAACAATTTTCTGTTGGAAGAAGTACAACCAGAATGCTCCTTGAAGACAAGGGTGGTGAGGCATAATCTCATGAACTTTGGACATGTTGTCAGGAGAGTCAAGTCACTGGAGAAGGACATCATGCTTGCTATAGAAGGAAGCAATGAAAAAGACAAAAGACCCTCAACTGGAATGACTGAAACATTGCCTGCATCAATGGGTATAAACATCAGAACAATTTTGAAGTTACAGATTGCTGGACAGTGCTTCAATCTCATTTACATAGGGTTGCGATGAGTCAGAACCCACTTGATGGTACCTAACAACGACAATTAAACATATTTATAGCAGCATCAACACCAATGTTTAATCAAACAGCTGTTTGTAATAACCTAGACAAGTTGCCACACAAAATTAACCATCATATCTATGTATTATTTATAACAATATTTACAGTAAGTCAGATTATATGTCAAATGTAAGGATACTTAATATTCAGGCTGATCTTTTTCAGTTCTGGAACAATTTTGATATCCATTTGAAAATCAGATTTTTCAAGGATTCATTACCAGAGATAATTGGGAACAGGGTATCAGCACATTTTTTAAAGGGAAAATGTAGAAACTTGAATTCTTTTTTTGCAAAGACAAAAGTTCATTTATTACTGAGTAATCATGAAAGTCCACAGTTTTGGGGGAAATGAACAAATAGCATCTAATTTTCCTAACCACTCAAGTTGCCCCACAAGTCTATCCCTGAGCAATATTCTGTAATGCTGAGATTTAATATTCTTTCTTTTTGTTGTTATTTTGAACTTGTGTGTTTATTTGTTTTTGTTTTAAATCATTTTATTGAGGGCTTGTACAACGCTTATCATAATCCATATATACATCCATGTGTCAAGCACAATTCATTCATTCATTAAACAAGTCTTTATCATATAAGAATCCTGCCCTGGTGAGCTAATCTATAGTTAGGTGGGCAAGAAGATAGATGAAGGGCAGATTTTAAAAAGGACCCACATTTCCTTGTTTGTGGAAATACAGGGCTATATGGGCATACATGAACTAAGAAAAAATATCTATCTACAGGGACCTATTAGAGTCCAAACAAAGATTTTACCTCTGTTTCTTTGCTGGAGTAATATAGAAACATGATATCTTAATTGGACTAAAAGTGAAATAAAAGTCGAGTAGATGTATCAAGATTAGATCTGTCCTACCCTCGTTCCCTCATGAACCCTTGATCATTTATAAGTTATTATTATTTTTTCATGTCTTACACTAACTGCTATCTCCCTTCACCCACATTTCTGTTGCCCATCCCCCTGGGAGAGGGTTATATGTTCATCATTGTGATCGGTTCCCCCTTTGTTCCCTCCCACCTTCCCCTTCCCCTCCTGGTATCACTACTCTCATTATTGGTCCTGAGGGGTTTCTTTGTCCTGGATTCCCTGTGTTTCCAGCTCTTATCTGTACCAGTGTACATCCTCTGGTCTAGCTGGATTTGTAAGGTAGAACTGGGGCCATGAGAGTGGAGAGAGGAATCATTAAAGAAATAGAGGGAAGGTGTATGTTTCATTGGTGCTACATTTCATCCTGACTGGCTCATCTCTTCCTTGTAGCCTTTCTTTTATTTTTTTTTGGTAACTTTTCTTGATATAACGGAATTATTAAATTATATAGTGGATGAAGTGCTAATGAAACTGTCAAAAAAGGATGCCATTTAAAATACGTCAACAAACTCATGAAGGGCTCTCACTCAATTATACCAAAGTTTTGGAAGAGAACTACCCAGTCAACTGACTGGAAGAGATCCATATTTGTGCCTGTTCTATAAAAAAGTGACCTAACAAAATGCAAAATTATCTAAAAATCACCATTAAATGCAAGTAAAATTTTGCTGAAGATTATTCAACAATGATTGCAGCAGTACATCAACAAGGCACTGACAAAAATTCAAACCAGAGTCAGAAGAGGGTGGGGAACAAAGGATATCATTGCTGATGGCAGATGGATCTTGGCTGAAAGCAGAGAATAGTGTTTCAATGTTTTCTTGTGGTTAATTGACTATAGAAAGGCATTAAACCATATGGATCATAATAAATGATGGATGATATTGAGAAAAATCAATACTTCATTGTGTTCATGCAGAACCTATACATGAACCAAGAGGCAGTTGCTCAAACAGAACTAGGGAATACTGCAGGGTTTAAAATAAGGAAAGGTGTGTATCAAGGTTGAATACCTTTCCATACTTATTCAATCTATATGCTGAGCAAATAATGGCAGAAGGTGATCCATATGAAGAAGAGTGTGGGAGAAAGACTTATTAACAGCCTACAATATGTAGATGATATAACCTTGCATGCTGAAAGCAAGGGGTTCCTAAAATACTTGCTGATGATGATCAAGGACTGTAGCCTTTAATATGGATTGCAACTCAATATACAGAAGCCCCAAATCCTTACAACTGACTCAGTAAACACTTTCATGAACTTCCAGGAGAAAAAATCTGTATAACAAGTATATATGTGTATTTATACACATATATATCAAATAACTTGTATCATGGATAGGATAGATGGCAAATGGCTTGTACCATATATAAGAAATAACCCTCATAACCTTTATAGATATATCTTTACATATCTCTTCTTGAGGGCAGGTACTAGGTAGGACCATATCCCAAGAACTCATAGTTCTTAGATTAGGGCTAAAATTAACTGTGAGCTCAAAATCCATTCTCTGGTACACTTTATAAATATCACTGTCTCTTAGGCATATGGTAATTCTATTGCTATTATTATTAATTTAGCCAATTGTATAGAACTTAAAAAAACTGTTTAGAAAAGAAAAGCATACATGTATAGTATACTGTTTTAGACTAAAGTACATTGATAGTTGATTTATACAGATTAAAAACAAGAGACTGGATCCTATTTACACAAATAATAAGGGTTGGAGATCATGGAAAACTTTGAGTAAGCTTGTTAGAAAAGGCAGAACTATCCTTCTTAAATTGAGACATGTCATAGAAAAAGCAGAGAGAATATGAAAAAGTAAATGTCTGGTAGTTTTGAATTGCTATTTATTGGACACCGTGCTCCTTCACATACTAAAAATATTTTATTTTTATGTCCATGGGAGTGTGTAAGTTCTTTTAATTGGCTACATTTGTGTTTAAGTTTATGTCCAGTTTTCTCAGTGGAGTTTCCAAATCGGATCTTTTTGGTGTGGCCATCAAAGATATTGTCCACCTTGTTTTCTAAAGTCTGAAAGTCTAAAGTCCTGGTTTTCTATACATGGCCTGGGTCACCAAATGCTGTATAGAAAAGTAGTCAAAAGTGTCCAGTTAGAAATATAATACCAGGTATCTTCTCTGCTTGGGGGATTTATATAAGTAATGTTAAGTATGTTTCCCAATGGCAAGCCCTACCTATTACTACTTACCTACTGGTGAACATTGAAATCATTCTCTCCTAAACAGACTTATGCACTTGAATTTCCAATAAGATTCGGTGAGCACCCCTGTAATGTCTGTTGATTTGGGGTGACCATGGAACAAGAAGAATGAATGCATTCGAATTATATTGCTGGTGAAAAAATATTGAAAGTAACAAGGACTGCCAAAAGAACAAACATCAGCCTTTGAAAAAGTACAGCCAGAGTGCTGTCTGGAAGCTAGGATGGTGATGCTTCATCTCATGGTCATGTTGTCAGGAAGGACCAGTCCCTGGAAAAGGACACGCTGCTTAGTAAAGTAGAGGGGCCGTGAAAACGAGAAAGACCTTTGATAAAATAGATTGACACAGTGGCTGCAACTGTGGGTTCAAACATAAGAACAATTGTGATATTTTGTTCTGTTGTACATAGGGTCACTGTGAGTCAGAGCCAACTTGATGGCACCTAATAACAACATGGAGCAATGGGGAATGGGAGGTACTGACAGGTCTTCTCCTTCTCCCACAGCGTGAGAAACAGACCACATCTACAGTGAGGCCTCCTCTAATGAAGTAGTTATTGAGATGTGTAACTAAGGATCATGAACATTAGGGGTATAGACCCCTAATTGCTTGGGGGAACAGAAGTAGAATCGTATATGACCTGAAAACAGAAGCTTACCTATGTCTTTGTGGTTAGTTTTATAATAGTGGACTAATATAGTATTTGTCATTTTTTGATGGACTTAGTTCACTCAGAATAATGGTTTCCAGGTCCATCCATTTCATGAGTTGTTTCAGGGTTTTTTTTGTAATTTTTTTTAGTTTATTGGGGCCTCGTACAATTCTTATCACAATCCACACATACATCCATTGTGTCAAGTACATATGTACATTTGTTGCCCTCATCATTCTCAAAACATTTTCCATTCACTTTAGTCCCTAATATCAGTTGCTCATTTTTCCCCTCCCTCCCTTCTCCCCCTCCCCCATGAACCCTTCATAATTCATAACTTACAGTTTTGTCATAAGTTACACTGTTCAATGTCCCCCCACACACCCCTCCCTCGTCTCTGCTATACCTCCCCCAGGGAGGAGGCAATACTTAGATTATTGTAATCGGTTCCCTCTTTCTACCCCACATTCCCTTCACCCTCCAGGACTCGCCCCTCTCACCACTGGTCATCTGTCCTGGATTCCCTGTGTTTCTAGTTGCTATCTGTGCAATGTACCACCTCTGGTCTAGCCAGATTTGTAAGGTAGAATTGGGATCATGATAGTGTGGGGGAGGAAGCATTTAAGAACTAGAGGAAAGTTATATATTTCATCGTTGCTGCCCTGCACCCTGATTGGCTCGTCTCCTCCCCACAACCCTTCAGCAAAGGGGTGTCCAGTTGCCTACCGATGGGCTTTGAGTCTCCACCTGCACTCACCCACCTTTACAATAATATTTTTGTTCTTTGATGCTTGATACCTGATCCCTTTGACAGCCTGTGGTCACACATGCTGTTGTGCTTCTTCCATGTGTGCTTTGTTGCTTCTGAGCTACTTGGCCGCTTCTTTATCTTCAAGCCTTTAAGACCCCAGACGCTATATCTTTTGATAGGCTGGCACCATCAGCTTTCTTCACCACCTTTGCTTATGCACACCTTTGTCTTCAGTGATCGTATCAGGAAGGTGGTCACCCACTGATGATTTTTAGTTCTTTGATGTCGGATAACTAACTGGTCCCTTC
>NW_022107407.1:807492-830831 GCF_000313985.2 Echinops telfairi
TCTCCCTCTACCCTCCCTGTATCACCACTCACACCACTGGTCCTATAGGGTTCATCCTCCTTGGATTCCCTGTAGTTCCAGTTCCTATCTGTACCAGTGTACATCCTCTGGTCTAGCCAGGCTTGCAAGGTAGAATTTGTGTCATGATACTGGGAGTTGGGAGGAAACATTTAGGAACTAGAGGAAAGTTGTGTTTTTCATCGTTATTACATTGCACCCTGACTGGCTTGTCTCCTCCCGGAGACCCCTCTGCAAGGGGATCTCCAGTAGCCTACTAATGGGCTTTGGGTCTCCACTCCGCACTCCCCTCTTCATTCACTATGGTAAGATTTTTTGTTCTGATAGTGCCTTATACCTGATGCCTTCGACACCTCGTGATTGCATAGACTGGTGTGCTTCTTCCATGTGGGCTTTGTTGCTTCTGAGCTTGATGGCCACTTGATTACCTTGAAGGCCTTTAAGACCCCAGACGCTATACTTTTTGATAGCCGGGCACTATCAGCTTCCTTCGCCATATTTGCTTATGCACCCATTTGTCTTTAGTGATCAGTTTGACACCTTGTGATCACACAGGCTGATATGTTCTTCCATGTGGGCTTTGTTGCTTCTGAGCTAGATGTCCGCTTGTTTACCTTCAAGGTTTTAAGACCCCAGATGCTATATCTTTTGATAGCTGTGCACCATCAGCTAAGAAAACATTTTTAAACAGAAAGAAAACCTGTAAATAGAGCAAGGTCTGATTTTTTATCTGTAGGGTGTCCTTCAGTCAGGACCAATGGGGTATCATGCTCTGGCCCCAGAGTCTGTCCTTTTTACTTCCTCAAGGGCTCTCTGCTCTGCTGAGTTGTTTCAGTTTTATCACTGCTTTTTTAGAGATGCATAACCTTCCATTGTTTTTATGTACCAGGACTTCTTTTTCCATTCTTCTATTTATGGGCATGTTTGCAGCTGTGTCTTCTTATCTTGAGTTGTGCACTATAAACAAATGAGTATAATGAAGGGTCCACTCCCACAGGCTTTACCTGTCTCACTTCATGTTGGTTGACTCTACTCCAAGAATTCATTTCCTCCTGATTACATTTTGAGTATCCTTTGAACCAAGGGACCCATTCTCTGTCACTGTCTCAGCCAATATTCTACTTCCATTCATTAGGCTTTCAGTCTCTGACAATCTTTTCAAGCTGTGCATAGTTTTCAGTGGCATCTTCTTCTGAAGAAGGGAGGTGAGTCTTTTTTCATTGTCTGTGTGTAGTCTGGAAGCTAGGCTAAACTTGTTCACTTTGGATGATCCTGCTGGCCTTTGAAATACCAGTGACATAACATCTAGCATCAAAGCAACAAACAAGCCACCGCAGTGTGACAAAATGACACACAAGTGATTGGGTACTGAGAATATGTGCATCAAACTTCTTCCTGGTCTGCTATCCAGGTCTGGCCCTCATGGGCCAGCAAGTTTGACTGGTTGAGTTGACTCAAGGCCTGGTTCAAAATCAACTATGCTGGGGATGCTGTGGGGCACAAAGAAGAGATAGTGCCCCCGGTCAGTTGTAAAGGGAAGTCTGAGCACAGATGTTGCTGAGCTCCCAGTTTTTTCAGAAACTTTGTTCTATTTAGTTTTATGTTGATTTTCTTGCACCCGATGAGTGCAGGCTGTCTCTCCCAGTTGTTCCTTATCTACTGTGCTTGTTATCTGACAGCCATATTCCCCCCACTGTTTAAATCTTATTTTGCTTATAGCTTATTTTGATTTAAGGTACACTTTATCTGATGCCATTATGGCTCCTGATCTTTTTTTCTTAATGATTGCGGGGCATATTTTCTTCCATTTTATTCTAGATATTTTTGTGCATCTTTATATCTGAGAAATTGTTCTTGCAGACAACAAATGGATGGTTCGTAGTTTTGCATCCATCCTGGCTTTTTCTGCCTTTTACATGGGCTGTATAGACAGTTCCCATTTAGTTATTCCTATAGGTAAAGCTCTATTTTATTCATTTTTCTGTTTATTTTAGAGAGTGTTCTATCATCTTAGTTTGTATATTCTGATAGTTCAATTTTTATTTAAATTTTCCTGATTTCTTATCATGAGTCTGTTTCCTTTCTTCTACTTTTTCTTCTGAATGATTTTTTGTGACGATTTCTTACTAGGGGATCACCTAAAACACATTACAAAATTTACAATTGAAGCAATGTTTAACAAATGAAATAACATTAGCATAATAAATTGATTTCTGCTATTAATCCTCCCCCTTCATTTAAGATGGTATGTCTCTATTAACAGCAGTGTACAACCAATATTCCATTTGGATGTTTTATACTTATTTCTTACAAACTTTATGTTAGAGTCTTTGTGGAATTTAATGATTAAATTTGTTTTCTGAAATATTATACTCTTGCTCCTTATGAAGATCCATGTGGCTTTGTGGTGTTTTTCTGTAATCTCTTTCTCTGTTCAAACACACACATAGACACACTCACACTCACGCACATACAGCAGTTCCAGATGCTTGATCTCTACAATTCAATATACATACATGGGAAGAAGAGTGTTTAGGTGTACTTAGAAAATGAGATAAGTGGTGAGTGCTAGTGTCCTGTGACAAAAGAGGAGGGTCTCTACAGCTTTTTCTTTAGTCACCTGTAATTCTAAAATATTCCCCTTGCCAGCTACCTTGGACATTTTTCCTGGTCTTAATGTCTATCCATCTCTGGCCTTAGTGAGATTCACCAGCATTCTTTGACAGCATCACAGTCTCCTGAAATGCCTGTAATGAGCAAGAGCTACTGTTGTTAGTGAGTAGGTTCTCTTAGATTCAGTGGTGTCCCTGCACCTTGTCTTCCATGCTTATGGAAACACCTCAGTTTTCCAACACCTTAGGTGCCATCGAGATTTGCCATCTCAATCTGTTCTTGCTCTTATTCGTTGTTCAGTAAGTTATTTTCTGTGTATGTAAGTGGGAGCATCCACTCTTTTCCCCATCTTTCTCCATCACTCCAAAAATGAATAGGAATTTGTATAAAACATCAAGTTGCTGTCAGAGAATTGACAGCTTCTTTTTAGCAAAAGATGCTTATTCATGACATCCCTTTTAACCTAATTACTAGTACTAGTCGAAACTGAATTATAGCCTTGATTAGTTCTTGAAAGCTCACCATCGCTAACACCCTTCTCACCCTTATCATCACTGTCACCATTACTATGGTCAAATATCTATGCTGAGGGATTCGTATACATTAGTTCATTTTTTTTATCAAAAGTTACTTTTACTGCCTTTATTTATAGATTAAAAACTGAGGCTTAAAATGTTCAATTAAGCTATTCCACAATCACAGAAGTAAAAGGTGGCAATTGTTGGACTCAAAACTTGATACTTTTGTCTCCAAAGTTTATGTTTCAATGACCAATCAATAAAAAACAATTACCGATGAATATTAAACTTAAAGTACTATTTTAAAAATTCTTGATTTGGAGTTTTTATTAAGCAATACTAAATCCTACTTTATGATCCAAATAATTTTCTGTCAATGTGAATAGTGTAAGAATATATATATGTATTTATTTTTATAGCTCCCTATTTTCATTTTCCCGGTATGTTGAGTGGAAGTAGAGCAGACGGTTTGTCTCTTAGTATTTCAAAGGACTATCTTTTTCACAGATCATATCTATGATGAGATCATTTCTTTTGATTTATGCTAATATTTTCCAAGTGTTTGATTGTATGTTTTTGTTTTCTCTCCTTAGGAGAAATTGGATTTAGGCATAAGAAAAGAAGTAGATGGTATGGGCACATCTGAAATAAAATATGGTGACTCAGTGTGCTATATACAACATGTGGATACAGGCCTGTGGCTTACTTACCAGTCTGTGGATGTGAAATCCGTGAGAATAGGTTCTATTCAACGTAAGGTAAGATTTGGGGAAACTCCAATTTATAGCAGTCACTTTATATGTGTAAAATGCTGAGACACAAGATGAAGGGTTAACTAACATTTTTAGGTATAGGCTATGTTCACTATTTCATATATTCCATGTATTGTTTGTTATTATAGGCTAAATTCAAGCATAAAGAGACCATTTTAAAAATAATATAATGTAAACATTCTTGAGGGCATATATTCCTTCATAGGATTTATGTATTTGAATATTAAATTAAGAAATAAACTCTCTACTGGACTGGAATCTTACTGTGTCCAGTTTAAATTCCATGCTGCTGCTAGAATGTTTCTGAAGGCATAAATATTCATGTACCTTTTCAGCTCTAAGTTATTCAGGAACTTCTCTTTGCTCTCAAGATAAAGGCCTAACTTTTTGGTAGCAAGCCTGATTCCTGTCTCACCTCTGCCCTATTCTCCTACACTTTTACTAATCTCTAGTCATCACTTTTAATTACTTTACCCTGCCATTTATAGTACACACATTGCATTTCCTCTTAGTTTATACTTATCTGGGCCTATATATATAAAAGAGGCTTCAAAATGTTCACAGAAAAATGGAATTAAAAGATAGTGGATGATTCTCAGTGTTACAAATGTTTGACTTATTCAATATGAGCTGATGATTTATGTACTTGCTCTTTAATGTTATGTTCATTTTCTTCACTCTAATATAATTGGATAAATCCTCCTTTCAATAAATTCTTCATTACAATCACCTTCCCTTGCTGGATGTGCAGCTTTTAAATCATTGAAAAAGCAGATATTTTCTTTCATACATATGCACACATGTGAGGCTATTAATAATCATGTGAATCTTTCTAAATTTAATGATGTGCTTAGGAACATATCTTGTTCATAACTCAGGGACAGTCCCTATTAATTCCTCAGTTTGAAATACCTTTCTAAAGCTCTTTATTTCTTCCCACATCCTACATCTCCTCCATTTAATATAAAGATGATGTTAGGAATTACTTCCATTTCCTATTATGTGCTTTGCCCTACTTGGAGTTTTCATAACATATGTATATAACTTATTAACTTATTATTATATTTTGTGTACATTTTGTAAGCTATTTTGTTTACTTGCCTACATATCTCTCTTTCCTATTTTGTATCATATTGTTTGTATATCTACACTCACCATAGCACAAAGTAATAAGACAAATTTGATTTCTACAAATGTGAGACTTTAGAACAAAGTGCTCTAGTGGAGTAGAACTTTGTATTTTCATACATGTGTTAACCTCATTTGTGCATATCGTCCAATATCGATTGATCAATATGTATATGCACACACACACACCTGTGTAGTTCACAAACATATTTTCCAGACAGCACCTAAAGATTTTTTCCAAATTATAGTCACCACCCACATAGCCAACTGCTGTTACAGTGTCCTTTGAGTCAGGATATTTTAGAATACTTATCTCCTCTCACCCCATATTCATTTGCACTCTAGTAATCCTGTAGTTTAATTCATTCTTCTTTCTTATTTCTTAATTATGGATTACACTAAATTGAAAATGGAACTTATATTCTGCACATGAAACAGACATCACCTGAATCAGATTCAAAACCAAAGATTTCAAGTCAATTCCAACTCATGGTGATTCTGGAGGACAGAGAAAAACTGCTACATTCCGTTTGTAAGGCTGTAAATGTTGAATGGAAGAGAAATAGATAAATTGGCTGTTATTATTTCAAAGAGCTGTATTTTTAACTGAAACGGACTCTTAGTTTTTTTTCTTATGTTATCATTGCTGGCTCTAAACTTTTTGAGTAGTAGTCACAAACTTAGTGCTGCGCCACCAGGGATCCATAGACAAGTATATAGATTATCTTACTAGAATAGTTTGGCAAGAAAGGTTTAGATGCTTCCAGTCTTGTTTAGGGTAGTGAGTTAATCAGATCTTTAGACCATCAGAGAGTTAATTTAAATAAAACTCTAAACCCCTTATAGTTTTACAGAGTAGCACTTTTTCATATGGTTTTCTTTTTTTTTAATTTAATAGTTTTATTGGGTGCTTACTTCTCTTATCACAATCCATACAATCATCGATTCTGTCAAACACATTTGTACATAAGCTGCCATCATCATTTTCAAAGCATTTTCTTTCTACTTGACCCGTTTATATCAGCTTCTTATTTTTCCCTTTCCCTCCCTCAGCCTCCCTCTCTCATGAACCCTTGATAAGTTATAAATTATTATTTTCATATCTTAAATTGTCCTCTGTTGCCCTTCACCCACTTTTCTGTTGTTCGTCCCCCTGGGAGGGGGTTATATGTTGATCATTGTGATCGATTTCTCCTTTCTCCCCCTACCTTCCCTTTATCCTCCTGGTATCTCTATTCTCATTGTTAGCCCTGGGGAGTTTATCTATCCTGGATTCCCTGTGCTACAGGCTCTTATCTGTAGCAGTATGCATGTTCTGGTCTAATCTGATTTGTAAGGTAGAATTGAGGTCATGATAGTGGGGGGAAGGAAGCATTAACGAACTAGAGGAATGTTGTGTGTTTCATTGGTGCTATACTGCACCATGATTGGTGCATAAGCAAATGTGGTGATGAAAGCTGATGGTGCCCAGCTATCAAAAGAGATAGCATCTGGGGTTTTAAAGGCTTGAAGATAAACAAGTGGCCATCTAGCTCAGAAGCAACAAAGTGAACATGGAAGAAGCATCACCTGGGGATTTCTGTCTCTACTGTAAATATGTCACTACTTTTAAATCCACCTACATTACATTAAAACATTTTGGGGAGATTTAAGTATGGCCATGACAGACTAAAAAATTTCCACTGTGTACCTTCCAGTTTTTACATACCTCCTAGTTAGCTTATATCTTTACATTATTCTCACGGTGATAACATGGACAATTGGATCGGAGCTTGGGATCTATGGAGTTTTCACTGGCTGCTTATTCAGAAAGCAGGTGAAATTATTTTTATTTTTGCATACTATTTAGATATTTGCATATTTGAAACTTTCAAAAATATCACTGAATCATCCTTTACCCCACTTAGTGTATATATTCCATTTAGTGTGAATGATCCTTATATTCATGGAATTTTATATGTGAATTTGCCCATTGTGTATTGTTTTATGAAATCCTATTGCATTTGATTAAGTAATATTTTATTTAGAGTTATTACAATGGTAATTCAAAAAGTATTGCTACAAAATCATAGAACCCTTCCAGTTTATTAGATTTCAAGTGTGGATAGAATCTATCCCTAGGGCCTTTCAAATCTTGGATTTACTTTTCCAGTCTGCACTAAAGGAATCATTCAACATTCTACTTTCATAGTCCTCCTGCTTATTTTTAATTTACTAAAAAGTCATCATTTCCTTTCAGATATCTTTTTGTCCATTCCTCCAATAGTATTGCAGGTAGTACTTATTAATATTAATTTTAATCTATTTTTCTACCTTATTACCTATAATGTTTTGCCTTTTAATTTCCTTTCCTCTTGTTTTTGAGAGCTTTATCTTCCCACTGTACCAAATTTTAGGTTTGCTTATCCTTTTTCTAGGGGCTCTGGTGGTATAGTGATTCCAGGGTGGGCTGGTCACCTCCAGGATCTAGCTTGAAACTGCCACTTTGGGACAAAAATGGGACATTCTTCTCTCAAAAAGGGTTATAGTCTGTAAGCTCACAAGGGCAGTTCTACCCCCTCCTGTAGTATTCTTTTTTTAAAAAAAAATCATTTTATTAGGGGCTCATACAATTTTTATCACAATCCATACCTACATCAATTGTGTAAAGCACATTTGTACATTTATTGCCCTCATCATTCTCAAAACATTTCCTCTCCATTTAAGCCCCCGGCATTAAGTCCACATTTTTCCTCTCCATTCCCGCTCCCCCCTCCCTCATGAGCCCTTGATAATTTATAAATTATTATTTGGTCATATCTTGCCCTGTCTGACGTCTCTCTTCACCCACTTTTCTGTTGTCCATTCCCCCAGGAAGGAGGTCACATATAGTTCCTTGTAATCGGTTCCCTCTTTCCAACCCATTCTCCCTCTACCCTCCCTGTATCACCACTCACACCACTGGTCCTGTAGGGATCATCCGTCCTGGATTCCCTGTATTTCCAGTTCCTATCTGTACCAGTGTACATCCTCTGGCCTAGCCAGACTTTCAAGGTAGAATTCATATCATGATAGTGGGAGCGGGGAGGAAATATTTAGGAACTAGAGGAAAGTTGTATTTTTCATCCTTGCTACATCGCCCCCTGACTGGCTCATCTCCTCCCCGAGACCCCTCTGCAAGGGGGTCTCCAGTGGCCTGTTAATGGACTTTGGGTCTCTACTCCGCACTGCCCCCATCATTCACTATGGTAAGATTTTTTGTTCTGATGATGCCTTATACCTGATCCCTTTGACACCTCGTGATTGCATAGGCTAGTGTGCTTCTTCCATGTGAGCTTTGTTGCTTCTGAGCTTGATGGCCGCTTGATTACCTTCAAGCCTTTAAGACCCGAGATGCTATACTTTTTGATAGCCGGGCACTATCAGCTTTCTTTGCCACATTTGCTTATGCACCCATTTGTCTTCAGTGATCTGTTCGACACCTCGTGATCACACAGGCTGATATGTTCTTCCATGTGAGCTTTGTTGCTTCTTAGCTAGATGGCCGCTTGTTTACCTTCAAGCTTTTAATACCCCAGACGCTATATCTTTTGATAGCCGGGCACCATCAGCTTTCTTCACCACATTTGCTTATTCACCCGCTTTGTCTTCAGCGGTTGTGTCGGGAAGGTGAGCATCAGAGAATGCCAATTTAATAGAAGAAAGTATTCTTGCATTGAAGGAGTACTTGAGTGGAGGCCCAATGTCCTTCTGCTACCTTAATACAAAACCTATAAATATATGCACATAGATATATTTCCCCATCCTCATATAAATATATTTGCATATGTACATGTCTTTATCTAGACCTCTATAAATGCCCTTTTCCTCCCAGCTCTTTCCTCTATTTCCCTTGATTTTCCTTATGAGTCAGCTTCCACTCGATGGCAGAGACAGAGAGAGAGACATTGACTCAATGCCCGTGAGTGTTTTGGTTTCATCCTTTTCTCATATTCCATTTGTTCCTAGTTAATTAAATATTTCCCAATTTCACTTTATTACAATTATTTTGTTGTTCTTTATATATAGCACTAAAATGAACATTGAGTTTCTTTATTTTAGTAATATTTTTTTATTAAAGGTATTTACTGTTCTGATACTGCTTCAAAGTTTTAAACAGTTTTATTAGCACATGATCCACATATCATTTAATTAAGTAGTTTGATTTGTATAAGGTTGTACAATTATTACCACAATACATTTTAGAGCATTTTCTTCTTTATTGTGCTCATTGTTATTAGCTCCCCATTTTCTCACAACCTTCCCTTGTATACTCCCAAGAAACCATTAATCCAGTTACTGTCTCTATAGCTTTACCTATCCTGGATTTCTTACAGAGAAAAAACATGCCAAAAAGACAAAACAAAAGAACTAACAATAATGAAAACATAAAAGGGAGAAAAATCTTAATTAAATATTAAGCAGAAAGGATTAAAAGCTAAAACAAAATATAAATGGGTCAAAGGGAGATGAAAGGATAGGTGTTAAATTTTAACCTAACTGTATCTGTGATAATCTCTCCAATGTACTCTGCATGCTAGTAAGGCAATTCACTTCCTTGGTCTATGGTCAGTGGGGATTCACCAGAGGCTTGATACATGTGTATTTTCCTTTCACTTTAAAAAAAATTTAAACTGAAACAACTTTTAAATAAGTCAAAATATAGTTAAAATATACTTAAACCATGAAATTATATTGTATCTAAATTACATGTCAATAAAACTGTTCAAAGCATATCTATTTATGAATATGGACTGAAGAAAGCCAGATACAAAACTTCATGTTGCCTGGCTCATTTACTTGTGTGGCAGAACCAACATGGTGAATCTGTATTATAAAAGTCAAAGGTGCTTGGCATACTGTATGAATGTATGGATTGTGATAAGAGATGTTAGAGCCCCCAGTTAAAGTATTAAAAACCACATAGGGAACAGCACCAGGAAGGGACAGCTAGGGGCTATTGGAAGATGCTGGAATATTCTGTTTGATGTGAGTGTTACCTGGTTATTCATTTGGTAACATTCATTTAGAACTTTTGCCTCTTATCTGTCCAAATGTTTTACTTTAATAGAGTGTTCAAAAATTAAAAGTATTAGAAAACTAGCAATAAAATGAATATGTAATTCCAATAATTCAAAGTTTTAAAAACATTGTTTTTGTTCTTGTTGATTAATTGCTCTGATTGATTCAGAGCTAATGTTGTCACTCATAGTGATAATGTAATATTTCCTTTGCAACTTAGTTCACAGATTTACTTGGGCTGTGGATCATTGCTGAGTGTAGATACAGAAAAACACTGCTCTTTGTTTTACTTAGCTCAATAATTTTATTAACTCAATAATCAAAACAGTAATTGTATAGATAAATTGGGTGACAATTTTTTACAGGAACCTCTGCATATAACTTTACCAACATATAACAACTTTTCATTCTCCTTGACATATCTTTGGGTTCTATTTATTCTTATTACTCTTAATATTTTAAGTACAGATTTCTTATCTTACAAAGGAGCACATCTGTTTTGTTGATGAGGTTGTTCATCTTTTTTATATTCTTACTTGTTCTATTTATTATTGAGAGGATATTGAATATGTGAGTATACCTATGAATTTTTCTATTTTTTCTTACAATTCTATCACTCTTTATATATTTTGAAGTTCTGTTATTAAGTACATTATTAAGTGCAAATAATGGTATTGTTTGCTTGCTTACAGGCTATCATGCACCATGAAGGCCACATGGATGATGGCTTAAATTTATCTAGGTCTCAGCATGAAGAATCCCGTACAGCACGAGTAATTCGTAGCACAGTCTTCCTTTTCAATAGATTTATAAGGTTTGTTTTCTTTGACTGTGGTTTTTATTTGATATTTTCATTTATTATTTAGATTTAAAAATAGACAATTTAGAATAGTAATTAAAATCATTACAATAAATGTAACATGATACATTTCATTTGATAGGTTTACAGAACCTATCAGGAAGTGTTAGTTACATGGTTTGTATCTTTCTTTTTATAACAAACATTAAAAAATGCAACATGCTTTTAGAAATTCTATGTGTAACTTGTAATTGGTAACTGGAAAAGTGAGGATGAATAATTACACACACAAACACACACATATGTGGGATATATAGCATATCCTGTTGCTGGTGATATTTAATTCATTTTGCAATGAGGGCCGTGAAGCGTACGCCTTGGTGTGTTTGGACATATATAAAAAATGAAATGACTTTTATACAGCAGTTAAAACATTTGTATCTCTATATTTCCATCCAAACTTTTGATCAAATTGTTTCCTGGTAATTTACCAATTTACATTCTGATATCAGAAGGATTTTATCTTTAAGATTTGCCATTTTCAGATAGAGGGGGAGGAAACCTATATATACAATTGTATTTACACTTTTAATATGCTCTTCTTTGAAAATATATTTGTTGACCATTTATTATTATTTTTGTGATTTACCATATTATTTCTCCATACATCTATTAAGCTATTAGAAACTTTTGCTATAGTTTCCGTACTTCTACTAAGCTATTATTAATCATCATATTAGGAATTCTAATTGTTTAGCCAATTTATGGCTGGAAATAATTTTAAAATGTTTTATTTAAAAAATTTATCAAATCAAATTTGGCGGCAGTTACAGTATAACAAGATGACTCATATCCAGGATTATATAAATATTCGTCTTTTTTTCTGCTTCTTTTATAGATCATCTGACTGTGTATGTCTGTGTATTATGTCTGTGTTCACACGTGCACATATGTATGTAATTAATGAATGTTTGGCATTTGGCTTCATCACATCCTTAGTGTTTCTCCAATTTTCTACATCTAAGCCATTAGCCCTGAACTGCATCAGATGAAGTCAGGTTTGAAGGCAGAATAAGCACAGGATTTTAAATTAAATTTATTAAATATATTTTTTAAATGTTACTTTTGTTTATTGTCACTATTTCAGATAGTACCCATCACTTATAACTTATAGAAGCCTTGTTAAATTTTAATCCAGCTTAAAATCAGTAGTTTCAAATACTACTGGAAATTATAACATTTAAAAATTATAACACTTAATATTTTCTATCTTATTCTTTCCAGCCATTCTTACTTACTATAGCCTCTGATAACAATTAAGGATGTTGCTCAAAGGCCTTTAATAATACCAATTTCCTATATATCTCTATCAGTACAGACTTATTCAAGTATGTGGAGGATAGTTTCTTATTAAAATGTGTTTTCTGTGCCATTACAGATATTTCATACGATAAGAAATTTCTAACTTGCTACCTGAAAAAGAAAACAACTAATTATTTATTCTGAATATGAACGTGTCATGAAGATAACATTCTATTAATAATTGTTGAGTAATGGTATAGCACTGTTGTTATTGTTAAGTGCCACAAGTCAGTTCTGACTCACAGTGACACTTACTTTGTACAATAAAATGAAACACTGCCTACTACTGCACTACTCTCACAATTGTGTTTGAGACAATTGTGGCAGCTGCTCTATCTATCAATTCATCTTGTCAACAGTCTTCCCCTCTTCCTTGCCTATCTCCTTTTCCAAGAATGATGTCCCTTTCCAGGGAGTAATTTTGATAACATCTCTAAAGTCCAAAAGATCAGTCTTGCCATCTTCATTTCTTTTTCTATTTATTTAATCATTTTATTGGGGGCTCATACAACTCTTACCACAATCCATACATACAAAAATTGTGTAAAGCATTTTGTACATTCATTGCCCTCATCATTCTCAGACCTTGGCAGCGACTCCTCATTTTTTCCCTCTGCCTCCCCACTCCCCCCACCCTCATGAACCCTTGATAATTTATAAATAATTATTTTGTCATACCTTACACTGTCTGACTTCTCCCTTCACTCACTTTTCTGTTGTCCATCCCCCAGGGAGCAGGTTATAGGTAGATCATTGTAATTGGTTCCCCCTTTCTACCCCACCCTCCCTTCACCCTCCCAGTATCGCCACTCCCACCACTGGCCCTGAAGGGATCATCTCTCCTGGATTCCCTGTGTTTCCAGTTCCTATCTGTACCAGTGTACATCCTCTGGTCTAGCCAGATTTGTAAGGCAGAATTAGGATCATGATAGTGGGGGGTGGGGGGTTGGAGGAATCATTTAGGAACTAGAGGAAAGTTGTGTGTTTCATTGTTGCCACACTGCACTCTGACTGGGTCATCTCCTCCCCGCGACCCTTCTGTAAAAGGATGTCCAAATGCCAACAGATGGGCTTTGGGTCCCCACTCCGCACTTCCTCTCATTCACAATGATATGATTTTTTGTTCTTTGATGCCTGATACCTGATCCCTTCAGCACCTTGTGATCACACAGGCTGGTGTGCTTCTTCCATGTGGGCTTTGCTGCTTCTGAGCTAGATAGGTGCTTGTTTACCTTCAAGCCTTTAAGACCCCAGATGCTATATCTTTTTATAGCAGGGCACAATCATCTTTCTTCACCACATTTGCTTATGCACCCATTTGTCTTCAGCAATTGTATTGGGGAGGTGAGCACACAATGACATGATTTTTTGTTCTTTGATGCCTGATAACTGATCCCTTCGGCACCTGGTGAGCGCAAAGGCTGGTGTGCTTCTTCCATGTTGGCTTTGTTGCTTCTGAGCTAGATGGCTACTTGTTTACCATCAAGTGTTTAAGACCAGATGCTATATTTTTTGATAGTTGGGCACCATTTTCTTTCTTCACCACAGTTGCTTTTGCACCCACTTTGTCTTCAGCGATCATGTCTTGAAGGCGAGCATCATGGACTGCAAGTTTAATAGAACAAAGTATTCTTGCATTGAGGGAGTACTTGAGTGGAGGCCCAATGTCCTGCCAACTTAATACTAAACCCATAAATATATGCACACAGTTCTTTCCCCATCCTCATATATAAATATATTTACATATGTCCATGCCTGTATTTAGACCTCTATAAATCCCTTTTGCCTCCTAGCTCTTTCCTCTATTTCCTTTTGCTTTCCTCTTGTCCCACTACCATGCTCAGCATTCATTTGGGTTTCAGTAATTCCTCTAGGTTACATTATCCTTGATTAGGCCATACCAGGCCTCCTACAACCTCCTCACCACCAATTTGTATCACTTATTATTCTCTTGTCCCTGGGTTTGTTAACACCACTTCCTTTCCCCCACCTTCCCTTCTCCAGTGACCCCCGGAATCATCGGTCCCATTGTTTTCTCCTCCAGATTGTTCATCCAGCCTATCTTATTTAGACAGACCTGTGCAGATGATAACATGTACAAAAACAAGGCCGAGCAAAACAAAGCAACAAAAGCCATCTTCACTTCTAAGGAGAATTCTGGCTATACTTCTAAGACATATTTGTTTATTTTACTGCAGTCCTAGGTACTTTCAATATTCTTTGCCAGTACTACTATTCCAATGCATTGGTTATTCTTCAATCTTCCTTATTCAATGTCCAACTTCCACAGGCATATGGCTAGAATATCAACCATTTTGCATTACATTTAATTTTTATGGTTTCTAATATTCCAGATTCATATCTCATGCATTTCACATAGTGGTAGTTAATAGATGTTTGCAGCTCTTCTCATTTTAAATCATTCCACATCAACAATTGAAAGTTCTGAAAGCTTTGCTCCTTCCACATTATTGTGGTTGGCTCTACTTAGAGAAGGTAACTCTTCTCCAGTTATATTTTGCGTGCCTTCCAATCTGAGAGATACATCTTCTGCCACTAAATTTGACAGTATTCTGCTGCTATTCTTTAGGTTTTCAGTAGCTAAATCTTCATAACTTAGCAGCCTATTACTTTTTCATAGTCTGTTCTTAGACTTTTCACCTTGAATGACCCAGCTGACATTTGAAATACTAGTGACAAAGCTTCCAAATTGACAGCAACATACAAGCCACTATAATACAGTAAATTGACAAGAGAAGGGGTGAGGTATAGAATTAAAAAAACAAACTGACATTGAGTCAATTACCACTCACACTAATTAATAGGCGGAGTAGAACTGTCCCTTTAGTTTCAAAGATTTGAATCTTTATGGGAGAAGACAGCCTCATCTTTCTCTTGTGGAGCTGCTGGTGGATTTAAACCACTAACCTTGTAGTTAGCAGCTTAGTGTGTATATCATTATGCTACCAGGGCTCCCACAATAACTCACTGCCATTGAGTCAATGTCAAACATGGCAACCCAGTAGGACAGAGTAGAACTGCTCCTGTGGGTTTCCAAGACTATAACTCTTTAAGGGATTAGGAAAACTCCCTCTTGTTCCCTTGGAGTGACTGATGGTTTAGAACAGCAGCCCAATGCATAACTAATACATCACCAGGGCTTCCTGGGGTGTATAATTAGTAACATTTTCTTTAGAAATAAAACATGTAGGCTGTAATTTGCTTGAGCACTTTTGCTCCTTGCTCCATTATACCCAATTGCTTTTTAATCTACATAAGTTGTTACTATAGTTTTTCTTTTCTATTTGTAAATTTTGTATCTTGAGCAATGGAAGATATTTCAACAACTTAGAATTCATCATGGCCTGTGACTGAGTAAAATTATGTACAAGGAAGAAAGAATTATTTGTGTGTGTGTGTATGTGATTTGGAAGATTAATTTTAAATTTATGTTAAATTTTAACAATTGTTTAAGAATTTAATATTGGTGTTACTCAGTCCTATCAATTTGGTTCTGACTTATAGCAGCCTTGTGTACAACAAAATGAAATAATGTGCAATACTATACCATTCTCACACTCTACTGTATTTGGATAGGTATCTTATTACTTTGGGTTGATTTATTTCTAAATCTTCTCTTGTGTGACCATTATAAATGGTATTGTTTTCTTGATGTTTTTTCAGAACTCTCTTGATTATTTTTTTCCCATGTGTTTGCAATGAACTTGTATGTCACGAAACACTCCAAGTACACTTCATTTTACTTTGCTTCCTTTTATTTTAGACTCTCAGACTAATATGTAGGTATGAAGACTAAAGCAATTGGAGCATTTTTAAAAAGTGTTTTGCATTTTAAATAAGAATATTCTTTGTAGTTACATAGTTCATCTCAACAAAAGAAGTCAGTAATAAAATCTTGCTGTTGTTATTGTTGTTTTGTGCCATCCAGTCCATTCTGACCCATAGCAACCTTATGCACAGCAGGACGAACACTGCCTGGTCCTGCACCATCCTCACAATTGTTCCTATGCGTGAGCCAATTTTTGGAGCCAACAAGTCAATCCATTTCCATGAAGGCCTCCTTCTTCACTGTCCTTCTACTTTACCAAACATGATGTCCAAATTCCCCAAACAACATTTCTCCAGGAATAGATTTCTCCTGATTACATGCCCAAAGTATGTAAGACAAATTCTCCCCATCCTTTCCCCTTAAGAAGCACTCTGCCCATACTTCATCCAAGACAGGTCAGTTTGCCCTTAAAGCTGTCCATAATGCTTCCAAAGCCTTTCCCCAGGACAATTCAAATGCATCCATTCATCTTCAGTTATCTTTATTCAGTGTCGAACTTTCACATGCATATGAGAGAAATGAAGAAAGCGTGGCTTGGGTCAGGCACACTTTAGATCTCATGTAACGTCCTTGCTTTTCAAGGCTCTAAAGAGGTCTTGTGCATCAGATTTACATAATGCAACACATCTTTTGCTTTCTTGACGGCTGCTTCCATGAGCATTGACTGTGGTTCCAAATAAGACAAAATCCTTGACAATTTCAATCTTCTCTCCATTTATCATGATGCTACCCATTGGTTCACTTGTGAGAATTTTGGTCTTGCGTTTGCTGAGTTGTAATCCATGCTGAAGGCTACAATCCTTGATCTTCATTAGCAAGTGCTTTTTGATGAACTTTCCTGCAATCCTGATGCCACATTCTTCATATAATCCAGCTTCTGTGATGATTTGCTCAGCATCCAGATTGAATAAGTGTAGTAGATTGAATAAGTAAAGTGAGAGGGAATCTTTTTTTGTTCTGTTCTTGCGGTGGCCTCTTAATCCTTGTATACATTCCACATGAGCAACATAGAGTGTTCTGGAATTTCCATTCTTCTTAAGGTCATCCATGTTTTTTATGTTACAAATAGTCCAATACCTTTGTATAGTCACTAAAAAACAAATACACATCTCTCTGGCATTCTTTGCTCTCAGTCAAGATCCATCTGACATCAGCAATGATAATCTTTGTTGCGTGTCCTCTTCTTAATCTGGCCTGATCTTCTGGCAGCTTCCCATTGAAGTACTGCTGCAACCATTGTAGAATGATCCTTAGCAAAATTCACTGGCATGTTAGATCACTGATCGTTCTTTAGTTTGAGCATTCTGTTGGTAAACCTTTCTTTGGAAGAGGTACAAATATTAATTTCTCCAGTCAATTGGCCGAGTAGATGTCTTCCAAATTCTTCCATAGATGAGAGTGCTTCCAGTGCTTCATCAGCTTGTTTCCTGGAACCTTGTTTTGGGCTACTGCTTTTAGTGTGGCTTGCACGTCTACCCTCTGTACCACTGGTTCTTGTTCAGATGCTACCCCCTGAAATCAGTGGAATGTCAACTAGTTCTTTTTGGTGCAGTGATTCTGCATATTCTTTCCATCTTCTTGGGATGCTTCCTTCATCATTCAATATTTTGCCAGCTGGGAAAAAAAATACATACTTCATTAAATTCTCCATCTATATGGTGATCTTTATTTTTCCCTCCTTCCTTCCACTTTTCTTCCCTCCCGCTATAATTTCCTATCCCTCCCTCTACTTTTTTCTTCCTCCATCGCTGGCCTCCTCATGGTTTTCAAAATCTTATCTTTTGGTATAAAAACCATGTTTCTTTTTCATTGTTTTTCCTTATAATAATGGTGTCATTAAATATTTATCTTGGCAAGATTGTATTAAAACTTAGTTTTTCTTCCATAGTTTTTCCATTTCTTTCAGTGTTTAAAAGAGCTGTCATTGTTTTTGTTGATATATAATATTTCATTGAATGTATCAGAGTTTATCTATTCCTCTATAATCAAAGTTTTTAACTGTTTCCATGTTTTTGCTATTATAGAAATCTGCAATAAATATAGGTGTGCATGTATCTTTCACATTGTATTCTTAATTTCTTTTGGGTATGTACCCAGTAGAGAAATTGCTGAGTCATAAGGTATTTGTATTTGCATTTGTTTAAAGAAGTGTCATAATGATTTCCATAGTGGCTATACAATTCTACAGTCTCACAACCAATGTAAAAGCATTGTAATATCTGCTCATCCTCTCCAGCATTTATGAGTTTCTGTTTTATTGAATTTTTCTAAAAGTGTTAGTGTGATGTGTTATCTCATTGTTGTTTTAATTTGTATTTTTCAAATTGCTCCTATAGTTAATTGACCAGTCTTCAGTAAATTGTCTAGTCATATCTTTTGCTCATTATTTTATTGGGTTTTTCATGTTTTCCTTTTTTAGATTTTTATTTATTTATAGATTTTGGAGATTAACCCTTTATCTGAGGTATAGCTTCTTTATAGGACAGGGTAGAGTTGCCCCTGAGTTTCTGGGACTGTAAGTCTTTATGGGAGTAGAAAGCCCCATCTTTCTCTCATGGACTGGCTGGTAGTTTTCAACTGCAAATCTTATGGCTTACAGCTAAATATATAACCACTAGGCAACCAAGTCTCCTGTTCCCATATCGGTAGGTTCTCTTTTGATGAGCATAAATGTCCTATTTAGAAGGTTCTAGGTTCTATATTTTGTCTCCTATACTGTATATATTTTTCATTATGTTTGATAGTGTTTATGTCTTATATCACAACCCTTAAGTTTGTCCCTATATTTTTGTTGATGGTCGTTCTTTATGATTGTGTGGTTTATATTTAGGTCTTTGATCCATCTTGAGTTTGTTTTTGTACAAAGTTTCAGGTATGCTTTCTGTTTCTTTCTTTTTTCAGGAGTAGATCCAGTTTTTCTTACACTATTTATTGAAAAGATTATATCTTCCACACTTAATGTGTTTTAGTCTTTCATCAAAAATTAGGTGTCTATAGGTACTTGGTTGTATTTCTGGCTTCTCAATTCTAATCCATTGGTCTTCATATCTAATATTGTACAGTACCAGCCTGTTTGATTACCCTAGCTATATAATAGGTTTTTAAAATCTGGGAGGAAATGCCTCCGACTTTTTGGGGAGTGTGGGTGGTGTTTTATTTATCTTGGATTTCTTTCCTTTCCATATAAATTTGGTGTTTAGTTTTTCCATTTCTTTGAAGAATTGTGGGATTTGGATCAAACTTGCACTGAATTTATAAAGTTTTCTGGTAATAGTGATATATTCACAATCATTAGTCTGCCTATACCTATCTGGGAGCATGGAAGTTAATTCCATTTATATATATTTCTTTTGTTTATTGTATGAATGTTTTGTAGTTTTCCTTTTCTGGTATGGTCTATTCTTAAATATTTAATCTTTTGTATAGTTATTGTAAATTGTATTTTTATTTTAATACCTTTTACTGTATAATCATCTTTAATATGCAAGAATCCAGCTGATTTCCAATAGAGCACTGTTTATTATTATATAAGAATCCAATTGATTTCTGCTTATTAATCTTATATTCTGCCATGTTACCAAATCTTTTTATTGTTTCCAATAATCTTTTTGATAAACCTTTGGAATATTCTACATATAAGATTATATAATCTGTAAATACTGAGAATTTCACTTCTTTGTCCATTTTGATTCCTTTTATTGTATTTTATTGTCAACAGTTCTGGATATGACTTCTAGCACAGTATTGAATATGAGTGGTGACAGGGGCACTGTTGTCTGGTTCCCTGTCACAGGGAAAATGCTTTCAGTTTTTTCACCTTTGTTTTCCCCCTTTTTAAAAATGTCTTTTATTATTTTTTAAAATGTCCTTTCTATACTCCTGTTTTGTTTAATGTTTTTGTTCTGAATGAGTGTTAGATATTGTCATGAGACTTTTCTGTATTGATTGCTATGATAATGTGGTTCTTATTTTTTGTGTTGTTTATCTGGTGGATTATATTGATTTTTTTCTGATCAACATTAGAAAAACCATCCTTGATCATCATATATTATATTTTTAATTATATTTTAAAATTTGATTTGTCTAGGCATTTATTGAAAATTTTTGTGTCTGCGTTCATAAGTGATATGTCTATAGTTTTCTATCCTTGCAGTTTTTCATCTGGTATTAAGTTCAGAGTTATACTCGCTTCATACAATGAGTTTGGGTGTTTGCTGTGCTTTTTTATATTCTGGGACTGTCTTTGTAGGATTGGTTACAGCTTTTCTCTGAATAATTTATACATTCTCATGGGAAGCCTTCTGGTTCTGTACTTGTTTCTCTCTTTTGATGCACATCTGTGCCTTATTTTTAGAATATACCAGTCAATGATTTTTTTTCTTTATCCATGTATGTGTTTTCCATTATGTTTGGTAGTTTGTCCTTAATTTTACATGGATAATCTTTCTAAGGTTTATATTTGGGTATTTAGTCTGTCTTGAGTTTGTTTTTGTTTATTGAATGAGCTATGAATCTTGTTTAATTTTTCTGCAAATGGCAAATCAATTCAACCATTTGTTGAAGAGAATATCTTTTACCTATTTAATGTATTTCAGACCTTTGTTGAAGATCAGTTGTCTGTTAGTGGGTGGCTTTATCTCAGGATTCTCTATTCTGTCCCATTGGTTTATGAATGTATTAGGGTACCAGGACCAGACTGTTTTGACAGAAAGTGAGGGACCTCTTGCTTTGTTCTCCTTCAGCAATTCTTTGCTTTATCTTGGGTGTCTTCCTTTCCATATAAAGTTAGTGATTAGTTTGTCCATATCTTTTAAAAATGACATTGAAATCTTGATTGTTATTGCATTATATTTATACATAGCTTTGGGTAGTGTTGGCATTTTCACTATGTTGAGTGTTTCTGTCCATGGACATGGTATGTTCTTCCACTTATGTAGGCCTCTTTGGGTTTTTTGTAGCAGCATTTATCATTTTCTTTATATATGTCTTATGTGTTTCTGCTTAGGTTTATTCCTATGTATCTCATTTTTATGTGGCTTATAATAAGTTGTATTATTTCCTTGATTTCCTTTTAAAGGGTCTCTTCTTTACTATACAGGAATCCAGTGGATTTTTGTAGGCTGTCATGTTGCTGCCCACTCATTTAATTATTTCCAACTATTTTCTTACTTAGTCTTTTGTGTATTCTCCATATAGAACCATATCATCTGCAAATAAAAGAATGTCTCATTTTTTGTTTGCCAATTTGGATGCCTTTTAAATTTTTTGGTTGTATAATGGCTTTAGCTAAGACTTCCAGCACACTATTGAAGAAGCGTGGTTATGTAAAGTGCCCATAACTATTTCCAGATCTCAAGAGGAATGCTTGTGGTTCCTCCCCACTCAGCATGATGGTAACCATAGATTTTGTTTGTCTGACCTTTATGATGTTGCGGAATTTACCTTCCTTGCCTATTTTACTGTTTTCATCAGGAGTAGATGTTGGGATTTTTTTATATTGTAAAATCAAAGTACTGTTTTATTACATGAGGTTTTTAACAAGGATGGATTGAGTTTTGGATTTTCAAATGAGAGTCAACTGTACATTTACACAGAATTGTCTTTGCATGAAGCCCAAAAGGGCACAGCATAAAAATGAGTGGATCTGTAGCCCTTTTATTTTTACTGATCAACAGTTTGTGAGAAAAGCAGCTGCAGCTTTGTTACCTAAGGTCTGAGATAGTAGAAGAGTCAAAGGTGTCATGAATTCACCTGTAAACAACTTCATATTTGAACATCAGCCAATTCTGGAGGAAGTGGAGTCTTAGGATGTTTTCTCTCAAAGTGCTGCTTGAAGGTCTTAGGGTCTGGCATTTGTGGCCGACACACAGTGCAGGTATATATTAAAGCAGTTTTTGTCCAGCTTGCTTTTTGGCATTTTTCTGCTGAGACTGGATCTTCTGCTGCCCAAGAGCCATATATAAGCCAGATGGGGCGGGGTCTGGGCAAGATTACGACGCCCTCCTAGACTGGAGCTGCAGGGGACATCACCTCTGTTCCCAGACTCCCGCCCATGGGGCAGCGTGCTTTTCCGTGGGCAGCTTCTTCCCCAGGCCCTGGCAGCCTTATGATCTTGGTCCTGGGGTGTGGCTGGGTTGCAGGCTGTTACACCTTAGATGTTGGATTTTAATGAATGCCTTTTCTCCATCAATTGATATGATCATGTAATCTTTTCCCCTTTGTTTTGTTTATATGCTGGATTACATTGATTGTTTTCCTGAAGTTGATCCATCCTAGCATTCTTGGTATGAATCTGACTTAATCATATGATTTATTATTATGTGATGTTTTGTTATCTTCTATTGGCTAGGATTTTGCTGTGAAGTTTTATCTGTGTTTATAATATGGGTTTATAATTTTCTATTTTGGTAATGTCTTTGCCTGGTTTTAGTATCAGGTTACACTCACTTCATAAAATTATTTCAGAAGTTCGCTACCCTTTTCTTTATTATGGAATAGTTTGTTTAGAGTTGGTGTCAACTCTTCTCTGAATACCTGGTAGAATTTCCCAATGAAGTCACTTTGTTGTAAGTTTTTGAATGGCTAGATAAATTTCTTCTTTGATATGAGTCTGTTACGTTTTCTACATCGATTGGTGTTAATTTAGGTAGAAAATGTCATTCTAGAAATTTGTTCATTTTCTAGATTTTCAAACTTGTTGGAATAGTTCTTCATAGTATCCATTTATTATCTTTTAAAAACTTCAGTCAGTTTTCTTGTGATATGCCCTTTAAAAAAATTCTTTCCTTTGCCTTATTCTTATATTTTCTCCTTCTTTTACTCTGTTAAGTTTGCCAGTGGTTTGTCAATTTTGTTGCTCTTTTCAAAAGACCAACATCATGTCTTACTGATTTTTTTTCTATTGTTTTGAAGTTTCCTAATTTATTTACTTATTTACTAATCTTCATCATTTCTTTCTTCTGGTGGCTAGAGTTTTAGTTTGCACTTATATTAGTTATTGAGAATGTTAGTTTGAGGTGTTAAATTTTGGTTTTCTCTCTTTTTTGATGAGTGCATTTATTGCTATAGATTTCCCTCTGAGTTCTGCATTTGCTGTATCTCAAATTTTTGTATTTTTGCTGAATGTCGTATTTTAATTTTCACTTTATGCAAGGAAATTTTAAAAATTTCATTCCTTGTAACAAAGAGGAAGTGTTGAAATCCTGGTGGGGACTTAGCATGATAGTGGGACAGGAGGA
>NW_022107407.1:831817-840729 GCF_000313985.2 Echinops telfairi
GATGCCGAGGGCTTAAGTGGCGAGGAAATGTTTTGAGAATGATGAGGGCAATGAATGTACAAATGTGCTTTACACAATTGATGTATGTATGGATTGTAATAACAGCTGTATGAGCCCCGAATACAATGATTAAAAAACAAAACAAAACAAAAAATTTCATTCCTTATTTTTCCAATTACCCAGTAGCTTTTTTTAATCTGTTTTATTGGAGCATAGTCCACATGTTATAAAATTAAATAGTTTAATCATATCAAGAATAGTTATATATTAATAAAATGATTATTTAAAAAAAAAGTTATAACGTCACCACAATCAATTTTAGAATGTTTGCATCTTTCTTGTACTCATTGTTATTAGCTTCCCTCCCCACCTCCCCTGCCATGCCCAAGAAATCATTCATCTTGTTACTACTGTCTCTATAGATGAACCCATCCTGGACTTCATATTCAGAGAAACATATTAAAAAATAAAATAACAAAGTAAAAGAGGGGAAAACCTCAGCTTTACAAAAATCCTATTGATGGTGCCATTAATTTACCCTATGCTCTGGAATTGAAAACAGTAGTAAGAAAAAATTATACTAGTATAGGCCAGCTATGAACCACAGTACATGAATTGTTGACTTTTACACATTAAACTCTTAAGTGACTGGACACTATTTGCACAAACAATGGGGATTGGTGATAGAACAAAACTCGATAATTTTCATTGTCAGGGGCAGACCCATGCTTACCAGATTAATGCATGGCATAATAAAGCAAAGAGGGCATTAAACTATAGTAAGTATTTTAACAGTCCCAGCCCTCCCCCCCTCCCCCATTCCATTGTACACTCTCAGGACAAGAGATCTGAACCAAGTTCAATGACCACCAGTTCTATATACTGGGGATAAAAAGTCATTTTCTTTTTTTCATACTAGGAACTTTTATCCATAAGTCCCAGGGTACAGGTGAGTTTGAGGTAAAACTCAGTTCACTAAGTGAAGTTTTCACATTAAATCCTTCTGATGTGGCCTGAATATTGTGTACTTTGAAATGGCCTGCATCACAGAAGGCTGGATAGAAGGCAGTTCAAGAATATTCATTTAGGAAGATAGAACCAGGCATTTTCTTTCTTTGGATTCTGTATAAGGATTGTTAAGAATTTCCTCCCAATGAGAAATTGTTCCTCCCCTCTTCTTACCAACGGACATGTAACTTGCCTTCTTCGAACCACGCATGCCCCTTTTCCCGTCCTGACTTGAATTTCCAGTACGGTTCGCTTATCCCTTTGCTAGGAGTGCCTGTTAATTTACGGAGACCTCAGCACAATTTTGGATGGCAGCAACTGCACAGTCTTTTCCCTCTCCCCCTCATATTGAAAAACTGGCCCTGCTGCGATGAGATCTCCTCTTAATCTGGGTATTGTTCTGTTTCTGTCTATTCTTGTTTCTTTATCTTCTTCTTGTTGAATTCTAATTTTATTGCATCATGGTCTGGGAAAATTATTTGTAATATCTTGGAGTTTTGTAGTTTATAAAGGCTTGTTTTGTAACCTCCATATTGTCTATTCTAGGGAATGTTCCATATGCACTGGAAAAAAACATTTATTGTGTTATTGTGGGTTTTTTTTAAAAATAGTGCTTCTGTCTAGCCAGTCATTCTAAACCAGAAGCCTTGTTTTATGTAATTTTTATTTTTTAATAATTTAGATTTTCATATTCAGTGTTTTAATGTTTTTCCCAGGCAATGATAGTTGTGGTTTTTAACACTCAGAATATGAATTATGTTTGACAAATGAACATGCCAACAATGTGTTTTTCTTCAAAGCCTGAACTATGCTTTATGATGTTTCTCTTAGTCTAGATTTTAAATGTATTTCTTTCAGGTAACAAAAAAGGATCTGACCTATTACTGATTAATAAGCAACTTTTCTAAGCTAGCATATTTGGAATGTATCTTAAAGCCAGTAAGAAGTAAACAGAATGGCCTAACAACCCAAACCAAACTCAATGCCATGGAATCAATTCTGCTCGTGGCAATCCCATAGGACAGCACAGAACTTCTCTGTGGGTTCTCACACTGTAATTCTCTACAGGAATAGAAAGCCTCATCTTTGTGTAGAGCACCTGCTCATTTTGAACTACTAATGTTTTGGTACAATACATAACCCACTGCGACACCCATGATCCTCCTGGGATAATATAAGAGTTAACAATTTCATCACACATTCGTAAGTAATTAGTTTAGAAGTAAATGATAAATTACTTTTTGTATTAATGCTTACAATACAAAGAGTTTTCAAAAAGTTTTGGGGAAAACTGCATTACATGAGAATGAAAAATTCCCCAAACTTTTCAAAGCGCTCTCATATAACATCGTAAATATATGACATCATTAATGGCCTCTAGGTGGCAGGAATGGTTGGTAATGGGTTAAAGGTTGATAGTTTGAACCCACCCAGCAGAGCCACAAAAGAAAAGCCTGGCAACCTGCTCTCTAAAAGTTGCAGGAGAGGAAATGCTACAGAATTGTTTTACTCTGTAACAAAGGAGGGGTTACTCTGATCTAGAAGTAGACTTCACAATAATAAATTTGATTATGGTTTGTACATAATATAATTCAGAACTTCTGGTATAAATAAATTTATTATTGCTGTTTATATTTTCCTTTTACAGTGATATGGTGAGTAAGGTACAACTGTGCCACAATCCAAAAACATTAAATATTGTAATGAAATGAATACAGTGGATCACTGATGCAGAGAATTGTTCATCATTTGTTTTAGAGGCCTTGATGCTCTCAGCAAGAAAGGGAAGTCTCCCACAGTAGATCTGCCTATAGAGTCTGTAAGTCTCAGTCTGCAGGATCTGATTGGCTACTTCCACCCACCAGATGAGCACTTGGAACATGAGGACAAGCAGAATAGACTTCGAGCTCTGAAAAACCGCCAGAATCTTTTCCAGGAAGAGGTGAGTCCCTGTCAGCTCCCATTTGTTTCTACTCTCTCTGAGGCCATAATTTCCCCACGGGGAAAATTTCTTACCTATACATTTGGGTTTACAGAGGAGCCAGTATGCTGCTATATGAAAAAATAAAGTCTGGATTAAATTTTTTCACTTTCTTTTACAGTTTATTAATTTTATTCATCGACATGTTTCCCTCCCTTGGCAAGGGACATTTAATACTACTGTATCCTCAGTCCTCCACTGGTCAATTCTAAGTTCCATCATCTACTTCATGTTGGCTACATACTGTAAATAGAGAATCTTAAATGGGGCGACTGAGGGTAGGTTGCAGAGAGCATGTGAATTTTCAAACTGTTTTTCAAATTCTTTGGGACTCTGAACTATGCTTAGGATCCACCTGAGAGCACTGTGTTGGTGATGGAAGCTGCCTAGGGGGGTACCATCCTTCAGGGCAGAACTACAGCTTCCCTGCAGTTGCAGGGCAACCCCACTCTGTTGCAGATTTTAAGATTCTATGCATAATTTTACTTCTCCAAAAAGTCTAGTGCCCCAAAGAGCTTAGTGCCCAATTGTATAATCACTGTACCAGATGCACTGTACTTAATGCCCTAATCAGTGTCAGAACCAGGGCCAGAACAAGGGTTTCAATGCAAGAATATGTCAGGGCTGATGGCAAATCAGGGTAGCACAGTAAACGTTCCATTCCTTTCATTGCTCCTTGACTATCAGTAATGAATATTCCTTAGTCAAAATATATTTGTCACTGTAGGCAAGAAAAAGTTTAGAGGACGTTTCTGGGTGCTCATTCCTTAAATATATGTTACAGCTTAAAAACAACAATCCACTGGCACTACATGACCCGATACGTGCTCCACAGGGGGCTCAACCTGTAGAAGTAGGTCACTAGGCCTTTTTTCCTTCTGACCCACCTCTGGGTGCACTTGCCTTGGCAACCAGGAGATTAATGCAGAGTGTTAACTATGGACACTACTCAAGGACGCTTCTAACTTCAATGTTGTTTTTTAATTTTCCATCAGAGACCTTTGACTGGGACATTGATTTCTGAGGATGTTTTCACTGTGTAGACAAATAAATTAGTACCTACCTGTAGACCTCACTGACATGAAACAAGAGACATATCAGTATAAGCGAACAATAACAACTTGGGTAGTTCATTGTGAGCTTTTCTCTTCATATATGTTGATTTCTTGGATGGTTTACTATATTTATTTAATACCTGCAAAAATAAAATCAAACATTGGGGTGTGAATATTTATAATATTGACTTGGGTAGTTATTGTTTTCTTATGTAAGTCAGTCTGGATATGAATCTAGAAACATCGTTAGGCTCATGGTGCTTTAAACTTTTTCTGTGTCAAACAAGTTACTTTGTGTAGTTAACTTTTTATATTTTTCCCTTTCATGTAATTTGCCTAACATAACATTATTCTAGCAATAATAATTTAAACTTTAAGAGTTATATAATGGATGAGCATTAAATTTTCTTTAAACTTTCTTGAACTCTTTTTAATTTAATTTACAATATCTTCAATTTATTACCATGAATACTGCCTATCCTCAGAATAGAATCTATTACCTTGCTTCATATGGAATACCATTATGGCTGACTCATTTCATAGAGTACTAACCTTTGCAAGTAAATATGAAGCATGTATTTTTATGATGTTCAGAAGCTCCTGCTTAAGGAGCCCTGGTGATGTAATGGATTACACATTGGGCTGCTAACTACACCTGAGTTCAAACCCACTAGCCATTCCTATGGAGAAAGATGAGGCTGTTTGTTCCTGTAAAGATTTATGGCCTTAGAAACCCAAAGGAGCAACTTTACTCTGACCTGTAGGACCTTCTGAGTTGGAATTAACTTGATGAGGCCGCGTGTATGGTTTGTGTTTGACGTTTTATAGAGTTGAGAATGGCTTTCAGGATTTAAAATCAATGCAAATTATTTGAAGAACATTTTCTCTGATGAGTAAATTATTTGTCCCACCCACTGCTCTTCCCACCCCCAGTCCTTTGAATAGACTAAGGGTTTTCTTTATGATTAACAGAGTGTTGATTAAAATCAAACTTATTTTTGGTAATCTCCACATATTCCAGTCTCCCCCACCCCCTCAGCCCCTCACCCCTGATTTTGAACAGAATCCTAGTTTCTGATGGTGAGTTTTTTTTTCCTTCCAGGGAATGATCAATCTTGTTCTTGAGTGCATAGACCGGCTGCACATCTATAGTAGTGCTGCTCACTTTGCTGATGCTGCTGGGAGAGAAGCTGGAGAATCTTGGAAATCAATTTTAAATTCTCTATATGAATTGCTTGGTAAGATATATGATCAAATTTTAAAGGCAACTGAGTTAAGTATAACTAAAATGATCACATAAATTATTGTTACAGTAATTTTGTAATGGGCTTTCTATTTGATATTTTTAGTTTTTAACTATTGCAGGACTAAGTCCAGTGATGTTTAGTCTTGAAATCTCTCTCTCAGTGAGAAGTAGCCAGAGCAGGGCATTTTATTTAGGTTAAGGATATTCACTGCTTAGCCCATTTGTGACTCAAGGAACATAAAAAGGGGCTTAAAAATTTCTGGGAAAAATAGAATGCAAGATAATAGGGATGTCCCACAATGTTTTTGAAATCCCCTTCTTTAATTTCCACCATGTTCAGCTTTTTAAGTGTCCCAGTAAGGTGTCTTTCTGGTGGCATAGTGAGTTACTTGTCAGGCTGCTAACCACAGCTTTCACCACCCCCACCACCACCCCCACCCCTCCTCCCAGGGGCAGTTCGGCTCTGTTTCACAGGATCTCTAAGAATAAGAATTAACTTGTTAGCAGTGAAGTTTAATTAGTTTGGTTTGGTAGACCTCTGGCGAGTGGCTATCTCAGTTGTAGTAGATGTTGCCACCTGGTGGAGACGTGTATAAATGAATGACTGATAAATCTGAAGAAACAGGCCTTATTCCAATTCTACAAGGAGAGTCTATTTGGGACATATGTGACCCATATAATTGTATAAAAATCTATAAATCCTCAAAAACAAAAAATTGTTCCCTTTGACTTCAACATGCTTTCTATTACTGACAATTCATGCTATCAATGAAAAAAAATTCAAAGCAGAATATTATTCCATCAAAATAGGGTTAGGGCCTCTAAAGGGTGTATATTAAGTACATACTCATTTTTGTTGTACGATTAGTTCTCAAGAGCCCCGTTTTTGTTCCCAGGTATTGCCTCCAGTCCACTTCTCTAGTCTTTTTTTGTGGTCTACATTTGACATTGTGTACGAATTCTTGACATTTGGCAATGTCAAGGAATTCTTGACTTGGTACTATTAAACTGCATTGTGATAAATTTTGAAAATAAAAGTATGATCATGTACTTTTATATTGGTACTATGCACATGTTGAAGTATTACAGTAATTATTAGACAGTAAATAAAAATGAACAGGAATAGCAGCAGACAAAGTAGACATGCATTGTTTGTGCCTGAGTCCTAGTTCTCACAGGGCATTGTTCAGGGTGCCAAATGACAGCTGGTGCGCAGTAAGCTGTTACAGGAAAGGGGCGCTGAGCATAAGGAACCCCGATTTATTACTGTCGGTAGAAAATCTGTCCTTTGTCCTGGAGGGAGACGCCTGTCTTCCAAGGTGGTGAAAACACTGTCAGGAACAAAGGCCTCATTGCAAATTGTTAATCAGAGACCCACCAAGATTGCTCTATCTGAACTACTTGTCAAACCTTTCCTTAACTTTATGTACTGCTCCTACATATGTCTTACCTTTTTAAAAATGCCCATATTTTCCCATCATTTTCGGAAGTAATGTCAAAATGCTTAGAATGGTATATGAGGCCCTGCATAACTCTATTAGCCTTATTTTTTCCCATCCCCTTTCCTCTTACCATAAACCCTGGAATGTAGTGGTCATTAGTTGGGCTAACTGCCTGGTCAACAGTTTGAAACTCCTAGCCACCAGAGGGAGAGAGATGGGTTTCTACTTTTGAAAAGAGTTACAGTTTCAGAAACTCACTGGGGCAGTTCTGCCTTGTCTTACAGAGTTACTGTGTGACCTTCAATTGACACCAAAGCCTTTACCTGTTTGATAAATCTCTTATGTATCTATCCTTCAAGACCAGTTTACTTACCACCAAATTTTGAAATTATTCTTGACATTTTTACAAGCTCTCAACAGAACAAAACCCCCTCCTTCTTTGTGAGCCCGGCTGGTGTGTAGTGGGTTGCAAGTGCTCCTCAGGAGAAAGATGATACTTTTACAGCCTTGGAAATGCAAAGGAGCAGTTCTGCTCTGTCATAGAGGGTCAGAGTCAACTTGACGGCAGTGAAGTTTGTAGTTAAATTTCTCTGTCACATCTTGGCATTTAGCATTTACCTGTATGATGAAAGTAGTCACATTATTTATTTGGTTGCGTATGTGACAGTGATCACAACAGTAAGAAATGCACCTTTGTTATTTGTGTATCTGTCACTTAATGCCTAACATCAAGAGAATACTTAATGAATGCTTACTAATTAAATGATCAAGTTCTTATAAAATAGGAACTCATTCTTAAATATAGAGCATATACATCAGGGTATTTTTATGGGAAAAATGAAGTGTCTTCAAATATTTTAACCTGATTAGAAACCATAAAGTCATAATTATATTTAGTAATTAAAACCCTGGCAACTACTAGAGTTTTTAATGTTTCCATTATATTGGGATATTTTCTAGGATATTAAACCTAATACAAACAGCTTGATACTATCAAATTAAATGCTTTATGCCAAATAGGAGATTTGGCAGGCATTTCTTTGAACAGAACAAGGGACATTGAAGTTTTGTAGGACTCTAGATTCATTATCTGACCCACACGAATCATCAGAGTAAGGATTTTATGACACCAACATGCGAAATACTGTACTTCTTTGCAAAATGCATAATAAGTGAGCAGTGCATTTCTGAATATAATTTTTGTTTTTATCTATCACTGACTTGGCTCCCAACTCATAGTCATCCCATGTACAATTGTATATTTTACATTCTCTTTCATTGAATAAGATTTTGAAAGTGACTCACTAGGCCTTTTGTCCTACTCTACCGTAGTATGGAAGTTCCACTGAAATCTGTTCAGCATGGTGGCAATAAGCAAGCCTCTGCTAGTAGTTAGATGGGAGCTGTATCTTAGGTGCATTTGGTCAGAAGCCACACCTACTTATTTTAAGGAAAGGCCGAATCTTCAAAGGTCCCCTCAATACAGACTGAATGCGTTGAATTGTTCACTTAATATGATACTGGATTAATTTCTCTGACAAGTGAGATGCCTAAGTAAAGAGTTTAGCTCTTCACCCTAAGGATCTCTATGAAGATAATTCTTTTAGTCGACAATAAAGTTCTCAGAATGTTGCCTATTGTGGAACTTTGGAATATTACCAGCTACGTGCTTAGTTTCCTCATATTCAAAATGGAAGAAATAATATTTATTATTTAGAGATACTGTACCAATTACACGAATTAGTGTAAAGCACTTTAAAAAATGCAAGATCAACATTAACAACACCTTTGTTTTTTAAGAAATATGAACCAGGAAATGACAGAGATTTCCCTAATAAGGTTCTTGGGAGGTTTAAATATGATAACAAGTGAGAAATGTTTATCATAGTATGTTATTTTTATCATTATCATTCCCATTTTATATAAATAAGGAGCCCTGGTGGCAGAGTGGTTAAGTGCTCAAGTACCAGCTGAAAAGTTGACAGACAGTTCAACCCACCAACTGCTCCATGAAAGAAAAATGTAGTTTCTATAAATATTTACAGATTCAAAATGCTTTGGGGCAATTCTATTCTGTCCTATAGCATCACTATGAGTTGTAACCTATTCTATGGCAGTGGGATTGGATTTTTGGTTAAGTGAATATTTATTGTCATCATCCCTCTTCCTTTTTTTTTTTT
>NW_022107407.1:842739-871365 GCF_000313985.2 Echinops telfairi
GAAAGAAGTAGGAGGCAAAGGGCATATATACAAGCCTAACTACAGCCATGTACATATATAAATATATTTAAGATTAAGGGGGGAACGGACCTAGATGCATTAATTATTGGTTTGGTAGTAGGGTGGCAGGTGGACATTGGCCCTCTTCCTTTTTAACATAGTAAAACTTTAGTTTTCAATCTCTGTTTGATTTTGGTGTCTTTTCTTTTGAGCTATGTTTTAGGAAGAAATCTTATTAGAAAGCGTTTGGTTATTTCAACGAAAAATTAAGATTACCTGATAAGAAGACATTGGATCGTGATTATTGCAGATACTGACTTTTGGTGCTCTGGAAATGGAAAGAATAGGGTGTTTTTTAAAAGCTTTTCCAGGCAGACTGTTTTCTATTGTATTACTCAGACATATCCTTTCTTCTTGTACTTTTGAAAATTTCTGCTTAGTTATTTTTACTTAATCATTTCTTCTATGTGTTTTGCCTACTTTATAATCAAGAGAAAGTTGCAAATTAGTTCTTATGATGTGTCCCTACTCAATATTTGCCTTCATAAAGAGATCACTGACAATATGGGTGCTATAGCAAAGTTTGGTGATAAAATCAGAGGATGCCCAACTGTCAGAAAGAATAACATCTAGGGCTGTAAAGACTTGTCTCACAACAAGCAGCCATCTAAGTGAGATGTCTGCTAAGTCTATATAGAGGAAACACACCAGTCTGTGTGAGTCAATGACTGTACTAAAATCCAAGATCAGATGAGACAACTGTATTAAAGCTTAAATTCTGAGCACCTGGTTTACAAAAGGCTATGAATGACAGGGCAAGCCCAAAATTCATTTGCAGAGTCACCACATGGGTTAAACATCTGGAGAATCCTTTCCAAACTTGGTGAGGGGATTTGAATGGCCTTGCTATCCAGACAGTTCATTGGAAAGTAGATGAATTCATGTGTAGATAGGTTAAAATTTAATGCCTTATTATTTGTTCTTTTGACTCATTTTATATTTGTTCTAGGTGTTATTATTTTCTTCTTTCTTTTGAATTGAGGTTTTACTCTGTTCTATTTTGTTATTTTATTGGTATGCTTTTATTTATATGAAATCTAGGATATGTAAACCTATAGACACACTGGATTAATAGTTTCTTAGGGTTATTGCAGGGGAGACTTTGGATAGGAGAGGGGAGCTAATAATAATATGTACAAGAATTAAGAAAATGTTTGAAAAGTAATTTTGGTGATGGCTATATAACTAATACATTTTAGTATGTTATGTGAATTATATATCCATAAAACTGTTAATATTTTTAGAAAAAAACAAGTTGCAGAGCCTATTCTGACACTCTCTTTGGCCTTTTCTTTCTTAATTGTCTTTTTAATGATCTTTTGCTTTCTTCTTATATGATGATCTTGATGTCATCCCATTTGTCAAGTCTACTGTTGTAATAGGGTCACATTCTGTTCTAATAGGGTTGCTATGAGTAGGCACTGGCTTGATGACACCTAACATCAAAAATCCTCTGTGTACCATATCATATATCTCATAAGTGAATACATCATTGTCAGCATCTGACACATAGCTAGTATTGGGTAAATATTTGTGATATGAAATATCTTAGGAACTGCATGATTTTTAATCAATATCTCTGCCTCTGCTCTTTCTTCCCATGAATATTACTTTAGTCCTCAGTGAATGGTCAGATATTGTCTTATGAACTTTGATTGATACGCTAAAACCCAGTATACAGATACCCCTTTTATTCTGACCTTCAGTATATTATAGCACCATGCCTGCCCCATCTCTTTCTTTCTACCTATTACCTTTTTAAGGTGCAAAACTATTTCTTTTTAAAATAATTTTATTGGGAGTTCTTACAGATATTGTGAGAATCCATAATTCAATTAGATCAAGAAATTTCTACCACATCAGTTTCAAACATTCTTTCTTCTTGAAGTCTTTGATATCAGCTCCCCTTTATCCCTTCCATCCTCCACCTTACTCTAGAGGAACCCTCATTGTTATATTATATATTATTATTATTACTTGTCATATCTTACCCCATCCAATGTATCCATTCACCTACAATTCTGTTATTTATTCCCCCTGAGTGGGGTTATAAAGTCATCATCGCTCTCAGTTCCCCCTTCGCCCCTTTTATCCCCTACCTTTCCATATCCTCAGGTAATTATTACTCGTGTAACTGTTTCTGAAGGGATTATCCATAGTGGATTTCATGCATCAAAGAATCATTTTTTGTTGTTTTTATTTTTAAATTTATTTTCTTAATCATTTTATTGGGGGCTCGTACAACTGTTAATCACAATCCATACATACATTCATTGTGTCAAGCACATTTGTACATTTGTTGCCATCATCATTCTCAAAACATTTGCTTTCTACTTGATCCCTTGCTATCAGCTCCTCATTTTTCTCCCTTCTTCCCTGCTCCCCCCTATCTCATGAATCCTTGATATTATATCAATTATTATTATTTTGTCATATTTTACACTCTCCGACGTCTCCCTTCGCCCACTTTTCTGTTGTCCATTCCCCAGGGAGGATGTTATATGTAGATCCTTGTAATTGGTTCCCCCTTTCCACCCCACCCTCAGCATCAAGCAATCTTAATTATACAAATGAACATACACAGATCTAACAAGATTAATGAGTTAAAACCAAGACCATAATAGTAGGGGGAGGAAATATTAAAGAACTAGAGTATCGTTATGTGCTTCATCAGTGCGATAATGCATGACGGATATATCATCCTTTCTGTGGGGCCCTTCTGTGAGGGACGGACCAACTATCTTACAGGTGGGTTTGGGGTCTCCACTTTGTCTAAGCTCTTTCACATCAATTTGATTGCTTGTTTTTGAACCTCTGTTACCTGGTTCTGTGGACACCTAATGATCACACAGGCTGGTGTGCTTTTTCCATGTGGTCTTTGTTGTTTCTTTGCTAGATGGCCACATGTTTAACTTCAAGCCTTTAAGACCCTATGTGTTAGTCCAGGTAGATTACAGAAACAAATCTAGGGAGACAATCAGATGTGTATAGAAAAGAACTTATATAAAAAAGTAATTGTCCTCCTGTCCCACTATCATGCAAGGGAAATAGAGGAAAGAGCTGGGAGGCAAAGGGCATTTATAGAGGTCTAGATAAATACATGTACACATGCAAATATATTTATATAAGGATGGGGAAATAGATCTATGAACCTATATTTATAGGTTTAGTATTAAGGTAGCAGAAGGACATTGGGCCTCCACTCAAGTACTCCCTCAATGCAAGAATACTTTCTTCTATTAAATTGGCATTCTATAATGCTCACCTTCCCAACACAACCGCTGAAGACAAAGCGGTGAATAAGCAAATGTGGTGAAGAAAGCTGATGGTGCCCAGCTATCAAAAGACACAGTGTCTGGGGTCTTAAAAGCTTGAAGATAAACAAGTAGCCATCTAGCTCAGAAGCAACAAAGCCCACATGGAACAACATATCAGCCTGTGTGATCATGAGGTGTTGAAGGGATCACTGAAGACAAATGGGTGCATAGGCTTGCAAAGGCATAGCAATTAGGGAGTTTTATACACCCAGACTAATTTTCAAGTGCCTTGGGTGACAAGTCTTTCTAAATGCCAAAGCATACTGGGAGAAAGTAGCTAAGACATGGCGGGGAGGACATTATCTTTGAATCTACTCAATATCATGTTACTCCAGTATTCATAAATATGAAAATTCCCTATCTTGGTCTCCAGGAAATCTTGTGGAGGCATTTTGTAAACACAACACATTATTTTCCAATTTAGTAATAATCTCATCTTTTTCTATTTAAATGTCTTATTGTTTCAAAATACAAATGAACCTTGTAAATTGACTCTAATATGATACTAAAGGTCATGTAGGAATTTCCTGGATTCTTTGCTTAATGTACTGCCTTTTACACTATACAAAACAAAAATCTCCGATTCATTGCTACAGTGATTCTGCCTCATACTTACCCTATAGGACAGAGTATAACAGCCCTTTGGAGTTTTCAAGACAGTAAATCTTTACAGGAATAGAAAGCCTCATTTCTCTCACAGAGTTGCTGGTGGTTTTGAATGTGGTGGTAGCCCAGTGCATCACCCCTTATGCCAACAGGGCTCCTTTCCATGAAATTCCTTCATGCCCTTTAGGATCACTTTATATAACCTAGTGCTTTTTACACTTTACTAAATAAATTCATAACATTTCTGAGCCTAATATGCATTGTAAATGAGAAGTAAAGAAATGCTGTCTGAGCTTTATGTCCATCAGCCCTCCCATTTCTGTTTTTTTTTAACATAGTATTTAGTTATAGCTTACTAACTAAATATTATATGATAAAACATAGTAGTATTTTATAATACTATAAATAGTATTTGGTGGTTCTAGAGTAATTTGTGGTACACTTTCAGGAAAATTGAGGGGCTTCAGCTTGTTTACTATGCAAGTGAGAAAATGAAGCCCTAGAATGATTAATGATTGAGTATTCAATAAGATATTAGAACACAAGTGAGGAAATACCCAAGACACAGGATTTTCCCCTATCCTTTATCATTACTTACTTATGTAATTTTTACTTTCTGAAGTTATGTTTCCTTTTATTGAATAATATTTTAAAATTTCTACTGATAAATTTCTATTTGTTTGAATATGTATATGTCTATATATTTCTTTATGTTTCAAATATAAAATAGAAATTGTGTTCTTGATCTAGTATTTTAGGAATACTGTCATAGTGATGTAGTTGGTTATACATTGGGTTACTATTCGCAAGGTCAGCAGTTCAAACCTGCCAGTTCTCCCATGGGAGAAAAACGAGGCTATTTACCCCTGAAAAGATTTACAATCTCAGCAACCCAAAGGGGCAGTTTTACTCTATCCTGTAGGGTCACTATGAGTTGAAATCAACTAAATGCAATAAGTTTGTTTGAGTTTTAAATTTTTATTAGCTTGACATGATTTTTAGACTGTAGAAGGAAAATGCTATACTTGTGAAATCAGTTTATTTTCAGTTTCCTTTCTTTTCTTTTTCAGCGGCTCTAATTAGAGGAAATCGTAAAAACTGTGCTCAGTTTTCTAGCTCCCTTGACTGGTTGATCAGCAGATTGGAAAGACTGGAAGCTTCTTCTGGTATGTTTTCCAATTATCTCCTTGTTATGACACGCCAAAAGGCTTCCACATGTTTCTGGGAAAATGGAATTCAAACTAACTATTCACGAAAGTGTCACATTAGAATGTCCTGGTTAGAGGGAGTATAAAATGATATTATGGTCCGCACAGTTGAATGTATAGCTGTAGTTATCAAAACGCAAGTAGGCATCTCTGTTGTTCTCTGCTTTCAGCTAAGGTCCGTATGACATCAGCAATGATATCCCTTGGTCCACATCCTCTTCTGAATCAATATTTTACTTACATGTGATGTCAATTACATTATTTTATCATTTGAGCATCCTTGTGAGTCACCTTTCTTTGGCATAGGCAAAAACATGATTCTCTTCCAGTCAATTGGCCAAGTAACTATCCGCCAAATTTCCTGGCATAGACGAGTGAGTGCTTCCAGTGCTTCATTAGCTTATTGAAATGTTTTAACTAGTATTCCATCAGTTTCCAGAGCCTTGTTTTTGGCTAATATATTCGATGGAGCTTGCACTTCCTTTGTCATCATTGGTTCTTGCTCATATGCTACCTCCTGAAATAGTGGAACGTCATGTAGCTCTATTTGGTACAGTGAAATGTGTTTATTCTTTCCAACTTTTCTTGATTTGTCCTATATCATCAATATTTTGCCCATAATCTTTTAATATTGCGACACAAGATGAATTTTTTTCTTGAGTTCTTTCAATTTCGATATGCTGAGCATATTGTTCCCTTTTGGTTTTCTAACGTTAGTCTTTTCACACTTCATTATAATATTTGGTTTTGTTTTCTCAAGCTTCCCTTTGAAATTTTCTATTCCCTTTGACATGATCACTTCTTTCATCTTCTTTAGTTACTCTCTGATTAAAAGCAAGTTTGAGTCTCTTCTGCTTTCCATTTTGATCTTTTCATTCTTCCCTTTCTTTTTAATGACCTTTTTCTTTCTTCATGAATGGCGGTCTTGATGTTCTGCCACTAATGGCAGAAGGCTTGACAAGGGTTCGTGAGGCCCTTCCCAAATCTGTGGCCTCCCTCAGAGAGCATATTTTCTGAATGGGAGGTTAATGCTATGTTTGGCCTCTACTCATTATTGATGAACCAGGAAAACATAGATATAGACGTACACAATTAACTTTCCATATTATCATTAATTTTTTTATTATAATGTTTATATTTATTTATTTTTAAACTTGCAGGATATATTCCATTTTGTCTTTTATGATGCTGCATATATAAAATATTGTTAATCTTACTTATTTTTGTATAATGTAGTTTTTTGCATTATTTTGCATATTTTTTTGTTTTGCAAACTACGACACATAGTCTCCTCTACACTGAGAGGTTGGAGATGCGGAACAGAGATAGAATTTAGCCAGGACTGTGAAGTTGGGAAAGATTTTATTGAGGCAGGGAAAGAACTTCCGGGAGGGAAGGGATAGCAGTGAAGGACAGGGGCATCTTGAGCCCCCGGGCGAGTTCCGAGACCCAACAAGTAAGGTCAGGGAAATCTCATCTGGCAGTGAGGCAGTGAGACATATGTAGAGCTTAAACCAAGGGTGTATGTACTGATAAGGGGAAGGAAGACCTTCTGGTGCTGCAGTTGCAGGGTCTGAGTCGGGATGTGGTCGTGAGTAAATCATCCTGTAACACTGAGGGAAGGGTCTATACAGACCCAGCCTGGAGAGATAAGCTTTTTGGAACTCTGGAGGCAGGGACTGCATAGTCCAGCTCTGGCCTTGAGAGGAGGGGGAAAGAGCCGCACAGTCCAGCAGGCTATCTTTCAGGAGAGCTGGGGGAGGTGGCTGCGTGGTCTGGACCCAGCCCAAACATACACCTCAGTGAGACCATGATGATCTCCATAGGCTTAGAATTCATCCTGGTATGCATGTATTTTTAGTGACAAGATGCTTCATGAGCTAGACTTAGCTTACTTGTCCACTGAACCATAGTTTGAGCTTCAGATGCTCCTGGTAACTTATTCTCTATTTAAGATTTCACTCATAATTTTACTACCCTGCCCTCTACATTGTTTGGAAAATTTCCATGATTGTATTCTTTCAGGCTTACCTTAATCATTCCTTTATTTCATGCCTTTCCCAGATAGATTTACTTGCGTACTCAGCTAAACATTGTTTTTTATGTGCATAATTTTCTTACTAGACTGAGCTAATTATCTTTGGATAGCACTTCTCTTTCCCAAACAACATATATTACAGATCAAATTTCCACTGTACCTTAAACAAAACCAAACTCCAAATTCACTGCCACTGAGTTAATGCTGACTAATAGCAACCCTATAGGACAGGCAGAACTGCCCCTTGAATTTCTGAGCCTGTACGTCACCAGGGTTCCTAATGTGCCAGACACAGGCAACACATAATTTTAGGTAGTTGAACTGAAAAAGCACAAAAAGAAAAAAAAAAGGTAATGAACTGATTCTGTAAACTAGCGACTCATAATTTTTCTCCTTTATTGTTTCTTTAGGCATTCTTGAAGTTTTACACTGTGTGTTAGTAGAAAGTCCTGAAGCTCTAAATATTATCAAAGAAGGACATATTAAATCTATTATCTCACTGTTGGACAAGCATGGAAGAAATCACAAAGTAAGTGAACCATTTCATTGACATTACATGAAATCTAAAATAATTCTGGATATGTTTTTTAAATAAAACAGCTTTTTAAAAAAATGTGTCCATTTTTATGAATGTTGTGGTCTGTTAATTTAAATCATGCATTGCTAATTAGTGCTTATTTGTAACATCAAGGAGAGAATGAAGAGTTCTCAATTTGGGTATGCAGGGAAATCATTGAGCATATTGGTATAATGTTAAAATAAATGGTTTAAATTAATGAGAGATAACATTCTTGCTTTTTGAAAAGTACAGCCTGTGCTTGAATCTGAAAGCAGAATTGAAGTCAACTTGAATTTGTTCTCTCTTAGGTTCTGGATGTCTTGTGTTCTCTCTGTGTTTGCCATGGAGTTGCAGTTCGTTCTAACCAGCATCTCATTTGTGACAATCTTCTACCAGGAAGAGATCTGTTATTACAGACACGTCTTGTGAATCATGTCAGCAGGTAAATCCAGAGAGCATCTCCAAATATGTAGCACAGCAGAAGAATATACATTCTGTCTCTATATTTATGCTGTAATATAGCTTATTTAAAATGTATTAGGATATTTTATATAATTTCAATTAGTGTATTTTTTCTTCCAATTAGATGAGTTAATAATAGTGCTACATAATCATAGTATTAGATAATCAAGAAGAATATGCACTTTCCCCCAAATAAATATATAGAGCCAGGTATTTCTATTCATATATTGGTGAATTATAACTTCTTCCCAAGGTGTTTAACATGCCAGCCAGTTTGCCAAGTGTTTGCATGTACATGCACTGTTTAAGTTTGTATTTTTTCTAGGTACTATTCTTTTCCACATTTTATAAATTACTACCTAGACCTGCAAATAGAACTCAGATCTAGCTAACTAAAGAGACTTAGCTCATAAACATCATACCGCTCTGATTTTTTTCTACAAAAAAAATTGCTTATAGTTAACAACATGTTCTGAATGATAGTAATAATTTCACGATAGTATTATTCCAGGATATAGCTGATACTTTTCTTGTATGATTACATTAAATGAGAATTTGGTGAATATTCTATCTTGTGGATTTGTACTTAACAGGATTTATTTAATACTTTCTTGCTGCTTCTTTATGTTATATAGCTACTATTAATGAATAATATCTATTGAGGCATTAATCATGTTGTTACCAAAGGTGTAAGTCCCATCATAAAATGCAACTAAATTTTACTGAAAGTTCTTTTGTTTACAATGAGGCATTGAGAATGACACAGAGGACAGGCATATTGGCTCCCACATTAACCTGACCTACCTCAACCTTTTACTGTGTGTATGGATATTTAAATAAATGGATATTTAGCCTAGAAATATTTCTACTGTACTAGTTGTCTCATTTTATGACTTCAATTTGATCAATACAGTAATTAAGAAAAAAATAGATCTTTGAGTATTATTGCCAAGTAATCCATAAAGCAAACACTATAACTAAATGTTAGCCCTAATGTAGGATACTACTGCATGTAATTTTAGTGGTTGTTTTAATGATTTTATAGAATTTATGGAAACATATTTCATAATGGAGTCCCTGGGTGGTACAAATGTTTAAATATTCAACTGCTTGTAACAAAAGTTGGCAGTATGAGTTTACCCAAAGACACCTTGGAAGATGCCTGTTATCTGCTTCTGCAAAATCATTGAAAACTACTCTAGCATACACCAGAACACCATGAGTTAGAACTGACATGATGACATCTGGTTTGAGTTTTTTTTTCTTTTAAAAAAAAATCACATCTTTAAAACAGCAAGGCTAATGTTCAAAATAATGAGATGAAAATTGAGAAAAGGTTATCTCGTCTTGTCTCATATGATGTTCATATCTCTTTAAAGCATGAGGCCTAATATTTTTCTGGGCGTCAGCGAAGGGTCTGCTCAATATAAAAAATGGTACTATGAACTGATGGTGGATCACACTGAACCATTTGTGACAGCAGAAGCGACACACCTTCGAGTGGGCTGGGCTTCCACTGAAGGGTACTCTCCCTACCCAGGAGGTGGTGAAGAGTGGGGTGGAAATGGTGTTGGAGATGACCTGTTCTCCTACGGATTTGATGGACTTCATCTCTGGTCAGGTAAATGTGGCCTATTTTCTTTCACAAAATTCTAAAAGAGAATCCTTTGCCCTTCTTTTACATTTCTGAAAGTTTATGATGCTGCTTATTTTGGACAAAAGTGAAATTTCACTACAGGGAAGAAGACAGTAACAATTATATTATGATTCCAAAGTATTATGTTACTTATGAATAATATTTTTAAGGGTACATTATAATGAGCCAGAAAAAGTATTTGTTTCTTACTTATATTGATTAGTTTTGTGTGGAACTTAAGTTTCCAACTTTAAATGAACTAAAAGCAAACTCTTGCAAATAATTGAAGACATAGGCAATGTAAAACTTCTTGCCAGATAATATAATGTGGAAAATGGGTGAAATGTAATGTTAGGAGTCATAGTTAATGCAGAAACTTAAAATGTTTGGCTCATAGAATTTAAAAAAATCGGTGTGAACTTTATTTCACCAATTAGCAGCTATCAGCTGAGTGTGACAAATAAAATATAATAATCTGTTCTCTGATTTATGAAGAGATGTATTCTAGTGGTCTACAAATAAAATCTTAGCTTTTGATTATGTTGATGGATTTTAGATAGATTCTTGAGAAATATGCTATATTGATAAATTTGCTTTTAGAATCTAGTCCTTATGTGACCTTGGTATCTTCCATAAAACACTTAATGAATAGTAAATTCAGAACATCACTTTACATTATTAAGAGTTATACTTTGTTTTTTTATAACCTACAGATGACATTATTTATTAGTGCTTTGTATTCCTAATAGATTATCAATACAATTAAAACTAAATTGAAGAAATCTATGAGTTAATGGTAATGAGTATATAAATAAAAGCATTTAATATAGCTGTAAATTTGATGATATTTATTGAATTTTACCACTTAATAACAAAAGCTTAGCTATATAGAAAAGATTAATGATGTTTGAACATTTCATCTGCACTGGGGCATATGTTTGGGAGTCAGGGTAGTCTTAGTGTATACTTTCTTGGACTGTAGGGACACAGCTGCAGTCAGAGAATGTATTTCTCATTCCCACAGTACATATTTTTATTGTCCAACAAGGGACAAAGAATATTAATTTCAGAAAACATACCAAAAGAAAATGGGGTAAAATTTGTGTATTATTGATATTACCCATAATCTTTCAGTCATTGGTTTAAATTATCTCAATTACATGACATAATCTCATTACAGAGGGCCTAAGTAAGTTCATGGAAAATTCCAATATATTTTCCCTTTGTTTTTCTATGAACATATTGAAGCTCCCTTGTACTTGTGTTGCCTTTAGTTTCAAGAGTTTTTTGGGTTCATATATATTTAATATTTTAATTTTGATACATATATATGTGTGTGAATATATACATACCCACTTACACAAGTGGGGAGTTTCAAAAGTACATGGAAAAATAGAATAAAAAGAACATGAATTTTTCCACAAAAATTTTGAAGCCCTTTCCTCTGTGTGTGTGTGTGTGTGTGTGTACATACATATACATATGAAGGTAAGTCAAAATATTGCTACATGACCAAGCTTAATGGTCTGATAGAGCCTGAGACTATGGCCATACTTAGAATAGAACTCAGCCATGGCTGAATTTTAGTTAAACAATTGACAGGTCTATATGGTGAACAGTAGCATTAGGGCCACACATCTTAAAAAGGCATTATTTGCTGAACCACAAAGTTCAGAATTCAGGAAGAATTAAGAAAGAACAAGGAAAGGAACATAGCACAGGGAGGAAGTGGGATACGTGACGTTACATTGTGGAAATTGCTGTCAAAGACATGAAGCAAATTCCTGCGAATTTTTTAATGGAAAACTGATTTACTCTGTACACCTTCATAGTAAAATAGTCTAAAAAATATATAGGCCTAAATGGAGGATATGTTGAGAAACAATAACTTCACATTTTGATATTTTTGTATAATCAAGCTTTCTATGCTTTTAAATAATAATTTTAAATTTTAATTAATGAAATTACTATAGAAAGTATTAAATAGTAATTTAGAAAAGCATTGCTAGCATAGTTGAAGTTCATACTTGCGTAATGTGATAGAAGTTCTGTATCAATTTGGTTGGGCCATGATTCTCAATGTGATATGGTCACTCTCCTTGATGAGATTTAATAATTTTTATAATGAGAACTGCTATGATCAACAAATCAATCAGAAGATTATTTCCTTGAAGACACGACTTGTTTACAATATATATGGACTTTCTGGCAAAACTCTTCTGCTTTTTGCTGCATCTAGAACATTCATATGCTTCTTCATCATATGAGCCTGAGTTATTTGACCATAACCATAACTTAATAACTATCAAGTTATTTGAACTTGAGCCTATCAAATAATTCTAGAAGAAAATGTGGTGAAGAAAGTAGATGGTGCCCGGCTATTAAAATATATAGTGTCTTGGGTCTTAAAGGCTTGTAGTTAAAAAAGTCACCATCCAACAGTGAACTAAGAAGCCCACATAGAAGAAGCACACCAGGCGGTGTGATCATGAGGTGTCATCGGGACCGAGTAACAGGCATTAGAAGACCCATAACTAACAAACAAACAAAAACCAAAAACTTTTGTTGAGAGCAAGGGCTTTCAGAGCAGAGACCCAAAGCCCATCTGTAGACAATGGAACATCCTCCCACAGAGAGGTTGCAGGGAAGGGATGAGTCAGCCAGGGTGAAGTAAAGTACTGATGGAGCACACAATATTCCTGTGGTACCTTGAGGCTCCCTCATGCCCACTATCATGACCCCAGTGCTGCTTCTCACTCTAGACTAGACCGGAGCATGTACACAGGTTTAGATAAGAGACAAAAGCTCACAACACACAGAATCCAGGAGCAGGAATGGGAATAGTGATACCAGAAGGGTAGGGGGAAGGAGGGGGAGAGAAGGCGAGAAAGGGGGAACTGATCACAATGATTGACACATAACCACACACCCCCAGGGGGAAGAGCAACAGAAACCATGGGAGGAAGGGAGACAGTGGTCGGTGTGAGATATGAAAATAATAATAATTTATAATCTATCAAGGGGTCACAAGGGGTAAGGGATAAAAACAAGAGCTGATAACCAAGGGTTCAATAGAAGGTAAATATCTAGAGAAGAATGATGGCAACATATGTACAAATATGCCAGATACAATTGATGTATCGATTGTAATAAGAGTTGTAAGAGCCCCCAATAAAATGATCTTTTAATTAAAAAAAAACAAGGTGCAATTGTACATTAAGAAAGCATCCTAGCCCAGTCCAGATCAAGTCCATAAGTCTGATACACCACATATGTCGATACTAGTTCCTAAATTCCTCTTTAGACTCATGCAGCCATGCAGTGACCAGGAATGCAGGAAGATCACACACCAGTGGGTAGAATGTACTGTGGATCCAGTGGTGGTGAAAGCATCTCAGCGCTGGTGTGGGTCTCCATGTGGCTCCTCCAGCTCCAGGGCTCTGGATGCATCAGCATCAGGCTTGTCATCAGGAATGTCTCCCAGGTAGTGTGTCCCACCTCTAGTGAGCTATTTATATCCTTAGTACCTCCAAATGAGATCATCAAGGTGCAACCTGATTGACAGGCTAAATTCCACCCCTTCACTCATAAGTCTCAAATTGACAACACATTATGTACCTACTACACTGGGTATTTAGAATTTAAGTTCTGATACAAATTTCTCTTCTTGGTTATGATTGAATTATTTATAATCCTTGGATCACATAGGCTGGTGTGCTCCTTCTGTGTGAACTTAATTGATGCCTCCCTTTAATGCAGTGGTTCTCAACCTGTGGGTCACCACCCCTTTGGTGACCCTTTCATGGGGGTCACCCGATTCATAACAGTACCAAAATTACAGTTATGAAGTAGCAACAAAAATAATTTTATGGTTGGGAGTCTTCACAACATGAGGAACAATATTAAAGGGTTGTGGCATTTGGAAGGTTGAGAACCACCGCTTTAATGACTGTTTACTTTGAAACAAGCCTTGAAGACGCCAGATACTCGTCTTTCTGATAGCTGGGCACCATTGCGTTACCACATTTTTCTATAACACTCTTATCTTCAGTGATCTCACCTTGAGATTGAACATTTTCAAGGACTATGTCACAAGAACCAATTATATTCTACACTCACCCCAATTAAACATACACTCCTCCAAGAGTAAATAGTGAACCCCACTGGAATTTCAAGAAAAGAGGTGGAGGGCAAAGTGAGAGAGTGTGTTAGTCTAGGTAGATTAGAGAAACAAATTCATGGACACTCTTGTATGTATAGGAAAGAGCTTTATATACTAGAACAGTTGAAAACATCCCAGCCCAGTCCAGATCAAGTCCATAAATCCGATATTAGCCCATATGTCCAATACCAATCTATAAAGTCCTCTTCAGACTCAGGAAACACATGAAATGATGCTGAATGCAGGGAGATTAGAGGCCAGTGGGTGTAAAGTCTTGTGGATCCAGTGGTGGTAGAAGTACCTTTGTGCTGGCAGAGGTTTCCACGTAGTTCCTCCAGTTCCCAGGGCATAGAGTCTATCAGTGTAGTGCCATATGTCTTGTCAGTAATGCATCTCTCAGGGTTTGAGCAGAGAGAGAGCGTGTCCTCTACCTCAGAGGAGTAAATACAGGAATTCTCAGAATCTTCAGGGGAAGGCCATGCCCACAGAGGCCTCATTAGCTATAACCCAATTGATAGACTAGACTCCACCCCTTCACTCTTAATCCTCTCAAGTCCTAAATTGACACCAGATTATGTAACTACTGCATTCTTGTCTCAGAGAAGGTTTCTTTGATAAACCAGGTGGGGTACCCTGCCATTTAGAAAAATGCTTAACATTACTTATATAGACCCCAAGGGGACAATATGTCTAATAAGATATTTCTAATTGGACATTTTGGCCTAGTTTCTTCTATCCATACCTTAATGACCCACGGCAAATTCTCTAGACTTTGGTTTGGATTTCTTCCTTTGTGCCCAATATATGGTGTTACAGAACTACATATATGCACTATTTTAATGCTCTCTTTGCTTTTTTATGACATGTATTATTCTGGCAAGCATGGTTCTGCCTTTGTGAACAAGGATTATTGAAAATTTTCCTTATTCACAGCCCTCATTCTTAGTGTAAATTTTGGCCAGTCAATTAAGCTTTTAATCCGTACAAGTCAACAATGCAAATATTGTGGTCTAAAAACTGGCCTATATTTCTATGATTTCCTTTTCTCAATAGTGTTCTGAATCCTATGCCACTGACTAAACTACTGATGCTATCAATAGAATTATGCCCCATGAAAATGATTTATAATGTTCTCCAATAAAATGATAATCCTGTCTCCAAAATGAACCAGGGGCATATATAAACCATAGCTATATGAATGGACTTTGGACTCACTCTTAATCCCAGCCCTGCTCTATCTTCCTTTTAGATAATGCAGAGAATAGAATTGTAGTTTGTTTTAGTTTGATGTGAGTATGTATAAATGCAAATTGAAAAATTCTTATCAATTATTTACAGATTGTGGATGGCATTTAAAATATAAGCATTAGGTTGTTCACTAATGATCTCACCTAGTAATCTATTTTAGACAATGCAAAACAATTGATGCAGATAATTTTAAATAGTTATTAAAATTAGCATAATAATATCCTTCAAAGTGGGAAATAGTTTTGGATGATACTAAATGTTTATGCATTTAGTTACATCTTTGTAACTTTTATATACAATTAAGGGGCTAGATATTTCTCTGTGAGCTGCATTTCTTTTATTTGTTATTAAAAATAGTTTTACTATAGTTAATATTCTAGAACAGCTGTTTGATAGTGAATTTATTACTTGCAGATTTGAATATTGATAAAATACAAAATGTACACATTCTCTATTATCTGCCAAATAGTCTGTTTTGATTTTCAATTATATTTATTTCACAATTAAATACCTGATACCTCAAATGTGCTACTTCTAAAACTCGACAGAAAATGGAAAGATGATATAAAAATCCACAGTCCATGTATCTTTGGGACCTGTTGGCTGTGGTGGTCTCCCTACCTAGCCATGGAAGAATATATCCTTTATTGGCAAAGCTGCCATCATTTAATTGGTATCAGATTCTGACTGGCACAAGTAAGAGTCTTTGCTGTTAACCTGATGTGTTTATGGGGGCTATTGGGCAAACTTTTAATTGTAATAGAAATTTTTCTTAAAAACCAAAAACAAAGATTGTGTCATGAAACCTACTATTGTTCTGGTTCTTGGGGAGGGTGCTCCTTGTTCATGAATGGGTTTAGGAGACCTTCACCTCTTTGATTTCACTGTACTCTGAGAAACAAATTCCTATGAGGCTAAGTAGCAAAGCAGTGCTGAAATGACCTTTATTAATGGTCCTTTCCTTGCCACAGATTTATTCTCCTGTAATGAAGATGCTAACCTAGATCTTCTTACTTGTGGAATAAATATAATTGAGAATAAAGCAAAGCAGTTGACATGTGGTTATCTCCCAATGAGCAATGCATGAGCGAATGATTACAATATTTGCTTTCATTAGCTTTGTATATTTTAATTTATAGCAGAAAGATGATTTATTATTCTAAAAATTAAGGGAAAGGGAAACTAGCATTATGAAGTACCTGTTCTGTTTAAGACTTTGTGCTACTTATAAACCAGGATATTAATCTTCATAGCAACTCTATAAAGTAATGCTACTTGGTCTTCTGTTTATTAAATACTAAGTTTCAAACAGATTAAATAATTCTCTGGTGGTCATATAATTAGTAGACACATTTCCTCTTACATTATTTATTAGAATTTCTACTCTAAGATTATTTCTGCATTAAATCCTAGCCATCTTCATGTATATTTCATTTGTTCATCAAAAGATTCATTTTTTGACAAAGATTGTAGCATGACTCCTGAAAAACAAATGTTTTTTTTAAAGGGCTTATCCTATACTATGAATTTGCATTAACAATTATTCAATTTCAGTTTTGTACATTGAACTTTAATACCTACTCATAATTTTTACTTTGGCTTCAAAGATACCCTCAGATAGAAATGCATTACTTCCTTAATGTTTCCCCCCAATAGGTTGTATTGCTCGTACTGTAAGCTCACCAAACCAACACCTGTTAAGAACTGATGATGTCATTAGTTGCTGTTTAGATCTAAGTGCTCCAAGCATCTCCTTCCGCATTAATGGCCAGCCTGTTCAAGGGATGTTTGAGAATTTCAACATTGATGGCCTTTTCTTTCCAGTTGTTAGTTTCTCTGCAGGCATAAAGTGAGTATTTTATTGTTTAGTTGTGGTTGTTTTTCTGGTCTGTTTCTTTCTCACAGCTCACACTTTCATAGCACAACTTCTTTCCTAACCTTTGTTACACTCCTGGGCATCATCAGCCCACCAGGCCTTTTACCTTTGAAAAAAAGCTAAGATCCTTCCAGGAAGAGCATCTCTGGAAACTGAATATTTTATCCACAGGGTCTACTATTAGGTATGTTAAGCCAGGTAAATTCTTGCAAACCAATTCCATGATGTTTCCTTTCTATGTTACTCTGTGTTGCTCTTAATTAATTATCTTATCGAGTCAAGATGAAGATTTTTATAATTCATTCTTTCATTAAAGTTCTGTAATGTTTACTAAGCAGGCGTCTCTTAGTAAGGGGAAACTTCGTTATATACAAATATTTATATTCATTTACCTACCATTTACACACATTTACCTATAAAAATGACACTGATTACCACTGGCCATCCATTTATCATGGTTATTTTTCATTATAATTAAACTCACAGAAGTATTCCCTAGTGAGAGAAGTACCATATTGAAGAAGGGATGGAATAATCATACAATATTAGCTATCCATGTACCAGTGAACTTTTCTAGTGTCTTTACACGAATTATGTTTTGTTCTATAAACGTCTAGAAGGTTTTAATTTTTCCTCATATGTTTTACTCTTACTTGTATATTCGACTTTTCATTTCATTTATTTTAATATCCTTGAACTAAAGCACAAATTAGTAAAAATAATTACAGATAAAAAGAAATTTTTCATTATTTTTAAGTGAGCCCCAAGAAATGGATCATTTAGCTGTTTTTTTTAAAGTGTCGTTTATTGGACATCAGAATAAACTATTTTGAATCATGACTATGCATGAACATAATGAGACTGTTTTGTTGCTAAATTGCTAAATATTTAAGATTATCTTCTTCAGCAAATGGAAGTCCTGTTTGTTTAACCCATAAAGAATTTATTAGGAAATCAACACTGGAAAGTGACTCTTTCTCTTTCGGATTTTACCTCCTCAAATATCTGATTTTAAGCATATTGATAGAACATGTCTGCTCTTTCTATGTTGATTCTTGGTATTACATGATGAATTGCTGGAGCATTACATGATGAATTGCTAAGAACATGTACTAAATTCACATAGAAATGTTATGTATATAATTTTAGTCATTTTTACTTCTCTGTCTGTTAACCTAAATTAAATAGGTTTCCTCTTTTGACAAGTAGGCCACCACCCTGTTTTACCTTTTTATGATTAGAACCTTTTAGATTCTAAATTGAAGAGATGGTGATGTGAAGGGAAGGAGATAGGACTTCTAATAAAGTTAATTTTATACTAGTAATTTATTTGTTTGGATGATTAGGAACCTATGTGCACCAGAACATAACTGCCCCTGATCTATATATATTTTTAGGGTTCGCTTTCTCCTTGGGGGAAGACATGGAGAATTTAAATTCCTTCCTCCTCCTGGGTATGCTCCTTGTTATGAAGCTGTTCTGCCCAAAGAAAAATTGAAAGTGGAACACAGCCGGGAGTACAAGCAAGAAAGAACATATATACGGGACCTGTTGGGCCCAACAGTTTCCTTGACACAAGCAGCTTTTACTCCAATTCCTGTGGATACCAGTCAGGTACCTAGATCACCTGTAAGGGCAATGTGGTTTATGGTAGTTATTCTGATACGCAGTGCCTCATCAGTGTTTTAGTCTGCAACCCACGTTTTACGGTAAAATAATTTAAATGTGTAATTGAAGCAAGCTTCACAACTTTACCAAGTTTGGTCGCCTATTTTTATTTTGTTTGACTTTTTTAAAACATTACCCTAATAAACTAAATTGATTTCATAATACATTAACATATCACAACCCGAAATTTTAAAAACTCTGCTTTAAGGTTTTATGAAAATACTTAATACTTATAAAATATTTATCTTAATATGCATATTATATTCCTTAAGGAACTCTGGTGGTGTAGTGGGTAGGCTTCACAGTGAGCTGTTAACCACAAGGCTAGCAATTTAACACCACAAGCTGCTGCTCAAGATAAAGATAGTCTCTCTACTCCTTTAAAGATTTATGCTCTCAGAAACCTTCAGGAGTGGTTCTACTCTGTCCTATAGGGTTGCAGTGGGTCAGAATTGGCTCTGTGGCATTGAGTTTGGTTTTATTACATTGCTTATTTCTAACTTGTTAATATTACAACTGGTGGAAATGTGTGCAAAATTATTCAAGCAATTAGAAGGATACAATAATCTTGAGATGATTTAATATCTGCGGTAGAGTTCTAAACTTTAAGTAATATTGCATAATTGAAGTATAAGGGGGTATCCTCCCCTCCAAAAAATTTGGAAAACACCTCTGCTGGGCTGAGCTTTCTTAGTATGCACTTATCCTGTTAAGCGACCTTTGGGCAACTTGCTCCAAGTTAGTGTACTCAATGGCGTCGTCTGGGAAGGTTCTCACTGTTTGCAGTGAATTTTTTCCTAAAAGCAGTTACACTGAAACCTCGTTTTTTAGTGATGGCTGAATTAAGGGAACAGCATGCGGCTGTGAAATTTTATTTCCTGTTCAGGAAAAATGCCACAGAAACTGTTGTGATGTTGAACACAGCTTACAAGGACAGCACTATGGGAAAAACTCAAGTTTTTTTCATTTAGAAAAAGGTCAAATGTTGATTGATGACAATCCTTGTTCTGGACATCCGTCAATTCCCTGAATGGACAAAATAGCAACTCTCGTAGTACACTTGGGGAGTTCATTCCACCAGGTCAGATGGTTAATCAAGCTTTCTATTTAGAGGTTCTGAAAAGATAGCATAACAGTGTGTGACAAAAAAAAGAGACCTGATTTGTGGCAGACGGGGAACTAGTTTTGCCACTGTGACAGTGCAGCTGCTCACGCAGTCATCTCAGTGCACCAGGTTTTGGTGAAAAATAGCATGCCTCGCTTGCCTAACACACCTTACTCACCATACCACACTCCATGTGACTTCCTTTTGTTTCTATGAATGAAGAGAAACATGACAAGACAGCGATTTGATGACTGAGAAGAAGTGAAGAAAAAAACTGAGGGTGTGCTGTCAACCAAATAAACAGATGTGTTTGAAAAATGTTTCCAAGATGGAATAGCAAATTTGACAAATGTATTAAATGCAATGGAGAGTACTTTGAAAATGATAAGGTTGATTTGTGAAAAATTATATAAGTACAAAGCTTTGGGGAAAAAATACATCTTTTAGGAGGGGGGTACCCCCTTGTAAATACTTTCGCTGTTAAGTACCTTGGAATTGATTCCTACTTATAACAAGAGAATGCTGTGTGCTCTTGTGCCATCCTGTCACTATTAGTATGCTCATTGTTGAGTCAATCTATCTTTTTGAAGGTTATCATGTTTTTCTCCAACCCTCAACTGTACCAAATATGAAGTCCTTGTCCATGAATTGGTCCCTCTTGATAATATATCCAAAGTGCTTTAGACTAAGTCTCAAAAAAAAAAGAAGGACTCTAAGAAGCCCTAGTAATGCAGTCAGGTGAATTTTGGACTGCTAACTATAAGGTCAGCAGTTCAAATCCATCAGCTGCTTTGTGAAAGAAAGATGACATTGTCTACTTGTACATGTTTACATACTTGGAAACCTTGTAGAGTATATTTATATGTCAGTATCAATTTGATGATAGTAAGTAAGGAATATTCTGGCTGTACTTATAAGACATGGTATATTCAGCACTCTTCATCAATATCATAATTCAAAGGTATAAATTCTTCTACAAACGTTCTTATTCATTGTAAAGCTTTCACCTACATATGTGCATGGGTTAGTAGCACTTTATCCTTAAAAAGATATCTTTGAGCCTCTTAGTAACAACCTGCACACCCACTGTGTTAGGCAGGGTTCTTTAGAAAACCAAAATGAGGACACTTATGATTAATTAGATAGATAGATGATAGATAGGTTTATACAGTGAGAAGGAATGTAACAGCTAATTAATCCATACCGCAGTACAGAGGGCTCAGTCCAACTCACTTTCTTGGAACAGTTAATATACTGGAAGTAGTTCAACTCATTCAGGCAAGACAGGCAGAGTCTTCCCACACATGGCAGACAACAGGGTGGGTCAAAAACAGTCAGCAACAGTCAGTAGCACGGGAGCTTAGCAAAGCAGACCCAGATGGGTTGTTGAACTCAAGCAATGGAAGGCAACAGGGCCCACTAGCCTCAAGCTCAAGTGATGTACACACCAGCAGTGTGGTGAAGCAGATTTCAAAGGAACCTCAAGTTTTAGTGACACATACCAAGGGTTGGCTTGCCCAGAGATAATGTAGCACACAGGTTGCGGCAGAGAACTAGCTAAAGAAGCAGCATGCTGGTCTGATCATCAGAAAGCAAGAAAGACAGTGGTGGGCCTTGAAGGGCCATTTATCTCTTTGCCCTCCAACCAAACTGCAACCTGATTAATCTCACATATTACTGTTGGAACATTAGAGAGATTGTCCAGGTTGGTACAATAAATTTCCCCACATACACCCCTCAGTGCAGAGATCCCACATTCATGCAAGAGAACCATAGCAAAAGATCTTTAGTACCCACTTCCAAGCAGCACTGAAGTCTTTTGCCTCTTTTATCTCTCCTTTTCCATGGAAATCTATCCTTATCCCCATTACTCTTTTCTTCTCTTTTTCCTTTGGTATATATTTCCAGGGAACTTATTAATTCTGGTTACTTCTCTTAAAATGCATTTTCCAATTGTTTTTACAAATCTTGTGGTTTATCCAGAGAGCTGCTTATTATTACTACCATTATTTTAGTCTCGCTCTTCTTCCCTTCAACTGTTCTTACTTACTCATTTCTCTCCCCTCTTCTGCATTCACACCATATATTTTCCAGCTCTTCTTAGACCTCTCCCATGTTACTAGACAGAGTCAACTACCTCTACACTATCCAATAGCTCACATGCCACTAGTAGCTGTACCACAATGCCAAGGACACAACAGTCAATCACGGAATATCCCTCAAATCAGGAAAAACTAACACAAACAACTGAAAATCACCATAGCCCAATGTACTACTCTGAACATGCCCTGGAATTAGCAGAAACAGAATTCAGAAGAATAAATTTAAGCCCTTTCAGGAGATGTGGGGCACACTCATACACAATAGAAGGAATGGGATAACTAAAATTCTTAAAGCAAATGGAATCTGAGAAGATAAAAAATGAGATAATAAAATTAGGCAACATAGTAATAGATCTGAGGAATACAATAGAAGAAGAGGAAAATTGAATCAGTGAGCTTGAAGTCAGTCACTCTGAGTACAATCCACAAAAGAAACAACCAACAACAACAAAAAAACCAACAAAAACTCAAGAATTAATGTAGGACACTATCAAGAGAAGCAACCGATAGCTCATCAGGATCCTGGAAAAAGAAGAGAAAAAATATATATACAGATAAAATCGTTTGCTGAAGGGTATTTATAGAAGTCTAAATACAGGCATGTACATATGTAATTATATTTATATATGAGGATGGGGAAATAGATCTATGTGCATATATTTATAGGTTTACTAGTAATGTAGCAGATGGACATTGGGTCTCCACTCAAGTACTCCTTCAATGCAAGAACACTTTGTTCTATTAATTGCCATTCGATGATGTTTACCCTCCTCACATGATTGCTGAAGACAAATGTGTGCATAACCAAACCTAGTGAAGAAAGCTGATGGTGCCTGGCTATCTAAAGATATAGCATCTGGAGTTATAAGACTTGCATGTAAACAAGCAGCCATCTAGCCCAGAAGCAACAAAGCCCACATGGAAGAAGCACACCAGCCTATGTGATTAGAAGGTGTCAAAAGGATCAGGTATAAAATATCATATAATTGTGAATGAGGGGAAGTGCAGATTAGGGAGCCAAAGCCCATTGTAGGCAACTGGACATCCCATTACAGAAGGGTAGCGGGAAGGAGATGAGCCAGGCAGGGTGCAACGTAGCAATGATGAAACATACAAATGCTTCCTCCCCCTCCCCACTATCATGGTCCCAATTCTACCTTACAAATCCAGCTAGACCAGAGGATGTGCACTGGTACAGAGAGGAACTGGAAACACAGAAATCTAGGATAGATGATCTCTTCAGGATCAGTGGTGAGAGTGGCGATACCTGGAGGGTGGAGGGAAGGTGGGGTAGAAAGGGGGAACCAATTACAAGGATCTACATATAACCTTTTCTCTGGGGGACAGACAACCGAAAAGTGGGTGAAGGGAGATGTTGGACAGTGTAAGACATGACAAAATAATAATAATTTATAATTTATCAAGGGTTCATTAGGGAGGGGGTAGTGGGGAGGGAGGGGAAAATGAGGAACTGATACCAAGGGCTCAAGTAGAAAGCAAATGTTTTGAGAATGATGATGGCAACAAATCCACAAATGTGCTTGACACAATGGATGTGTGTATGGATTGTGATTAGAGCTGTACGAGCCCCCAGTAAAATGATTTTTTTAAATGTGCTGAAAAATACTTAGCTTATACTGGAGTATATGTGATATAACCTTAGTAAACATATACACCCCCAATGAAAGACTCTGCTACTAAATCAATTGTATGCTCATAGAGTTGAATATACCATTATCTAATAAAAACACTCCATAAAATAGGAATAGAAAGGAAATGCCTCAGCACAATAAAGGCTATAAATGGAAATCTAACAGCTAATATCATACTCAATGGGTAAAACTGAAAACATTTCTGTTGAATACAAGAACTAGACAAGGTTGTCCTTTATCATCACTCCTGTTCAACAACATGCTGGATGTTTTAGTCAGAACCACTAGACAATAAAAAGAAATAAAGGGACTACAATTGGGCACAAAGAAGTGAAGCTCTTACTATTTGTAGATGATATGATTTTATGATTAAGAAATTCATTGAAACCCACAAGAACAATAAAACATAATACCAAAACTTTAGGGACACAGCTAAAGCAGTTATCAGAGGGAAATTTATAGCAATCAGCATGCATATAAAAAATAGGAAAAATCCAAAATCACCTTAACACAACTCCTCAAACAAACAAACAAAGACAGCAGAAGAAAAGATAACTCTAAGATTGCAGTGGGGGAAAAGGGGGGAAAAAAACAAAAAATACTAACTTGACAACAGAAAACAATGGGAAAAATTTAAAAGACAAGAAAGTTTTAGGGGGAAAAATTATTAAATTTGACAAACTGTCAGCAAACTGAAAAAAGGAAAGGAGAAGAGATAAATATCTAGAATTAGAGGCGAAAAGTGTGACCTCACACAGATACAAATGAAAGAAAAAGAATAATAACAGAGTACTGCAAAATACTGTACTCCAACAAGTTTAATAATCTAGAGAAATGGGAAATTATCTAGAAATACACCATCTACCCATATTTATGCAGATGAATGTAGAAAACGTGGAAAGACCCCTAATGGATGATGAAATAGAGAAAAAAGTTATTAAGAAAATTTCTATCAAGAAATGGTCAAGACCATATGGCTCACAGGGAAATTCTGCCTAATATTCAGAGAAAAGCTACAATCCTTGGACTTCATCAGCAGGTACATAAATACCTTTTCACTTTTAGCAAGCAAGGCTGTCTCACCTGCATATTGCAGATTGTTAATAAGCCTTCTTCCCATCCTGAAGCCTCTTTCTTGTTCATATAAGCCAGCTTCTCTAATGATTTACACAGCATAAAAATTGATCAAGTATGATTAAAGGGTACAACCCTGAGGCATACCTTTCTTGATTGTAAACCATGCATCATTCCCTTTTTCTGTCCACAGAACTGCCTCTTAATTCATGTACAAGTTCCTCATGAGCACAATGAAATGTTCTGTAATTCCTGTGCTTTTCAAGATTACCCACAATTTATTATGGTCCACACAGTCAAGTGTCCTTGAATCGTCAATGAAACACAAGTAATCATCTTTCTGGCATTCTTCTCTGCTTTCAGCCAAGATCCACCTGACATCAGCAATGTTAACTTCTGTTCCAAGACCTCTTGTGATTCTGGCACTAATGACCCCTTTGTGGGTTGGATAACCCTTTCACAGAGTATGCCTAAGACCATCGGAAAACACATATATTTCACAGTGTATAATTAATTACATATTGTTTTGTGATTAATCAGTATGCTTTAATTAAGTTTAATTATGTTCAACTTGTAACAATGAAAGTACATCCTGCATATCAGATATTTACATTATGATTGATTACAGTAACAAAATTACTGTTATGAAGTAGCAACAAAAGTAATTTTATGGTTGGGGGTCACCACAACATGAGGAACTGTATGAAAGGGTCACTACATTTAGGACGGTTGAGAACCACTGCCATATATCAAATGCAAACCCCAGAGGTTTAAGGATCATCAATGAGCAAATTTGAATAAGCTCTAGGGTCTTATTTCAGGAAATACATGGACTACCAAATATAATTACAGAAGCACACACCATGAATGAATGACAAAATAGATTACTGGACCCTATAAAAATAAAACGCTTATGCATATTAAAATACTTCATTATTGGGGTAAAAGAAAGCCCACTGAGAGAGGAAAAATCTTTAGCAATGGTGTAAGTGATTAATTACTAAAATATATATAATCCTGAAGTACCATAATAAGAAAAAACAAATAATCCAATTAAAAGGTGGGAAAGGGTCTGAATAGACAATTCACAAAGACGACACTCGAAGGGTTAACAGACAGATGTGGAAATGCATGTTCAATAGCCATCTTGGAGATGCTCATCAAAACAATTATGAAACAGTTCAATTAGAAAAACAGCAAGAAATTCTAGACACAGTGGGGAGAGATTGGAACCCTTGTATGTTGCTGGTGGCTTTGGAAATATGTACATTCATTGTGGAAAGTGCTATGGCACTACCTAAAACAATTGAGAATAGAAATACCATATGACCCAGTAATACCTGGCTGGGCATATACCCTAAAGATGTAAAGACAGATCACAAACAGATATATGCTCTCCCATGCTCACTGCAGCACAGGTCACAATAGAAAGAAGCTGAAAACAGTCCAAATGCTCATCAGTAAAACAATGAAAAGGAAGTCTGGGACATATGTACAATAGAATACTAAACATTCCTTAAAAACAGCAATGAAACCAGGAAACACATCATTTCCTGGAGGAACTTGAAAACCATTATGATGAGTAAAGTTAGTCAACTACAAAAGTATAAACATTGTTTAAGTCCAATACTATAAAATTAAACATTAACATGGAAGCAAGCTTTTGCTCTCAGGTCATATAATTAGCTAATCCTGTCTCACAAGCAATAAGGTAGAGAGCGTGCCTAGAACCTATGAACCATAAATCTCCTGCTCTGTATGTGCATCTTAAACATCACTTGGACAGATCTCACCTCATTTGGAGTCAGTTTTTCAAAATGGGGGTGGGGTAGAGAGAAGACCATTCAGTTGCTGTCATATACCATTGTGTTGAAGTCAATCAGCACACTCACACAGGAGTGAAAATTGAACCTTACTGGAAATTCAAGTCAAGATGTAGGGTCAGGGTTATGTATTCCTTGGAAAAGGCTATTACATTTCTGTTGATGGGTAAGCTTGGAGGAGCAATCTCCCATAAGGAAAAATTGCTTAACCATATTTAAATAGAATTCAAGGGGACAGTGTATGTCTGATACTATGTTCCTAATTAGATGCTTTTGATCTAGTTTCTATCCATTTTTTGATGACCCATGTTCTCTAGGCTACTGGGATTTTTGACTCTGCCCTTTTGAGATGCACACTATGCTTAGTAGGTCACACCAGAATGATTGGATATGGAATCCCTACTAAGTGAACTGGACATTACCTCAGCCTCACTTGTAGCAGATTTAAGGAAGAGATACTCTCTTGACTAAAGACTGAAATGTCCCAGTGTGAGAATAAGATTATTGCTTCCCAAGATTATGGAATTGGCATCAGTGGGCTTTGGTTCAGATCTCTTGCTTTAAGAGAGTCCAATGAATATATATTTTTAAATGCCCTCCTTGCTTTCTATGAAAGGAACTAATCTAGTATGTACAGTTCTGCATTTGTGAATGAGTTTTATTGAATGTTTCCCCTTGTCACTGTTATCCATTGTTCATGTAAATAGTGTCCAGTCACTTAAGAGTTTAATCTGTAAAAATCAGCAATTCATGTATTGGGGTGTGACATCTGATTATATTTGTATGATTTCGTTTTCTTAACAATGTTTTTAATTCTATACCATTGCCTAAATGAATGACACTCTCAATAGAATTACTTTATGCCCCAGGAGATGACTAATAATGTTCTGTATCATAAAATGATAATGATATCTCTAACGTGAACCAGAGACATTTATAAACCATAGTTGTATGAATAGAGTTTGGGCTCACACTTAATTCTAGCCCCAGTTTAAGTTAGTTCTTATGACATCGTCCCGATTGATGTCCATCGTCATGAAGAGATCACTAAAGATATGGGTGTTACACCAAAATATGATGAAAAGACTAGATGGTGCTGGGCTATTAGAAAGAATAACATCTGGGTGTTAAAGCCTTGTCTTCAATCAAGCAGTCATCTAAGTGAGGCACATCTAAGTTCACATAGAAGAAGCACACCAGTGATATAAATATTGTAAATAATAAAATCTAGATCTGAAGAATGGAATAGTATCAGAGCCTAAATTTTGTACGTTTGGTTTTCAGACGACTATGAGTGACAGTGTAAGCTCAAAATCCATTCGGAGAGTCCAACATAGATTAAAATGCTAGTGAATCCCCTCAGAACATAGTCCAGGAATGTTAATAGAGTTGTTAGCAGACAGAGAACACTGTAAAGTTGAATATGGAGGATATCATTAGGTCAAAATGTAATGATTTATCATTTGATCTTCCTTTGGACCCATTTCCCCCCCAAATATTAGTTCTTCCACTTATTAGCTGAACAATTGTAATTCTTCATCTTCTTCTTCTAATTATTTTATTGGGGGCTCGTACAACTCTTATCACAATCCAGACATCCATCCATTGCATCAAGCACATTTGCACAGCTGCCACCATCATCCTTTTCAAAACATTCTATTTCCACCTGAGCCCCTGATATCAGCTCCTCATGTTTCCCTCCCTCCCTGTATTAGTCTAGGTACTTTAGAGAAACAAATCCTCAGCAACTCATGGATAAGAGAGTTTTATGTAAAGAAAGCGTGCATCACGAAAACATCCCAACCCAATGCTGCCCAGGCCCACAAGTCCAACATGAACTCATTAACCCAACACCAGTCCACAAAGTCCTCCACCTCACAAAACAGAGGCAATGGTGCCGACTGCAGGAGGGAAGCTGAGTCAGTGAACGAATAAGCATCTCAGCACTAGCAGGGGTCTCCGCAAGGCTGCTCCAGCACCCAGGGCTGCATCGGGATAGGTCCATGTGGCTTCTCCTTGGGGATGTCTTG
>NW_022107407.1:871949-894882 GCF_000313985.2 Echinops telfairi
GGGTCTCCACTCTGCACTCCCACTCATTCACAATGATAGGAGTTTTTGTTCTGGGTCTTTCATGCCTGATACTTGATCCCATCAACACCTCATGATCACACAGGCTGGTGTGCTTCTTCCGTGTGGACTTTGTTGCTTCTCAGCTAGATGGCTACTTGTTTATTTTAAAGTCTTTAAGACTCCAGAAGCTATATCTTTTGATAGCCAGGCACCATAAGCTTTCTTCACCACATTTTCTACGCACCCACTTTGTCTTCAGCAATCTTGTTGGGAGGTGAGCATCACAGAATGCCATGTTATTTGAACAAAGTGTTCTTGCATTGAGAAGTACTTGAGTAGAGGCCCAATGCCTTCTGACCCACTTTTAAAATAGCTTCAGTTTTTAATCTTTTCTGCATTTTTCTTTATTGAAGTTTTTCTGTTTTTCTCTAGCCATTGTTGATTTTTGTTTGTTTGCTTGCTTGATTGATTCCTGTTTGTGTTTTGCATGTTTTTCTGTATATAAAATCCAGAAAAGGTAAACCTCTAGAGATAGTAACTGGATTGATAATTGCTTAGGGGCATGGCAGGTGAGGATGGTGGGAAATGAGGAGTTTACAACAATGAGTATGAAAAGATGTTCTGAATTTCTTGTGTTGATTGCATGAATTTCCTCACATGATTTAACAATTAAATTTTATGATATGTGAAGTATATGTACATAAAACTTTAACAAATATATGTTGTATTAGTCCAAGTAGACTAGAGAAACAAATTCACGGACACTTTCATATGTATAGGAAAGAGCTTTATATACAAGAGCAGTTGAATATTGAGGAAACATCCTGCCCAGTGCAGATCAAGTCCATATATCCAATATTAGCCCATATGTCTGATACCAACCTATAAAGTCCTCTTCTGCCTCATGAAACACATGCAATGATGCCAAATGCAGGAAGATCACAGGCCAATGGGTGGCAAGTCCTGTGGATCGAGTGGCATTGTAAGCATCTCAGCACTTGCAGGGGTCTCCACGTGGCTTCTCCAGCACCCAGGGCAGCATCAGAGTAGGTCCATGTGGCTTCTCCTCAGGGATGTTTCGCAGGAAGTCAGTCTTGTCAGTAGAGTGTCTCAAAGGGAGTGAACTGAGAGAAATGTCTCCCGCCTCCAAGGAGGAAATAGAAGATTTCCCCAAATTCTCAGGAGAAGGCCATGCCCATACAGAGGCCTCATACAGACTCCACCCCTTCACTCGTAATCCTCTCATATTGACACCAGATTATGTAAGTAGCACATATGTCTTTTCTTCTTAACACTTGAAAGTGGTCTTTAACAGATTTGCCAAATGCAATTATCTCCGTTGATTCCTTGTCTAGTGGTTTCATGGCATTGGCTGTGGACCCAAGTAAATTGAAATCTTGTATGTTTTCTCAATTTATCATGATGTTACTTATTGATTGAGTAATAAAGGTTTATTTTTTCTTCTTTATGTTGAGGCTAAGTCCTTGATCCTAATCAGTAAATGCTCTTTTTTGTCCCCTTTGCTTTCACCAAATAAGGGGTGTCATCTGTATACTGACAGTTTTTAATGAATCTTTCTGGAATCCTGATGCCACATTCTTTTCATAAAGAATAGATTCTCAGATAATTTTCTTAGCATATATGTTGGATAAATATGGGGAAAGGATACAACATAGACACGTCTTTCCTGATTTTAAACCAGGTAGTATTCCCTTCCTCTATGTGAATGACTGCATCTTAGTACAGTTTTTGCATGAAAATATTTGTTTTCTGGAATTCCATATCTTTACAATGGCAGTCATAGTTTGTTTTGACTCACACAGTCAAATGCCCTTTGTTACATAGTCAATAAGACATAGGTAATTTTCTACTATCCAAATCCAGCTGATATAAGCAATGATATTTCTTGTTCAACATCCTCTTGCAAGTCTTACTTTAATTACTGTAGGTTATATCTTGATGTACTCATGCAAGAATTTAAAAAATTCTCCTCTGCAAAGCATTTTTTGTGTGAATTAATGATATTGTTAAATAATTTCTGCATTCTGTCAGATTATCTGTCTTTTGAATGGACAATTATGTGTCTCTTTCAGTGAATAGACCAGTTAGCCATCTTCCAAATTTCTTGGCAGGAACAAGTGAGGATTCCAGTGTTGTATCTATTCCTTCAAACGTCTCCTGTAGTATTTCATGCATTTTTTGAGCCTTTTTTTGCCAGTGTCTTCAATGTAGCTTGGTCATCTTTCTTCAGTACTATGGGTCCTTGATCATATGTCACACCTGAAATGATTGAATGTTGACCAATTCACTTTGGTACAGTTGTTCTCTCTATTCCTTTTCTCTTCTTTTGATTCTTTCTGCATTATTTAATTTTTGCCAATAGAATAATATATTATTTCAACTTAAAATTTCAATTTTATTCATCTCCTTTGAAAAATTCTGAAAATATTATTCTTTTTGTTTTACAATTCCAAAAATTTATAAATTTCATTACAGTACTATATCTTGCTTCCTTGAAATGCCTTTTGAAATTTTCTGTTCAGTATTTTTCATGGGTAATAGTAAGTATTCTGAAGTATTCTGAAGAAAGGTGATCCAACTGAATTTAGTGAACAAAGTCATTAATATCACACTCCAGGTAAATTATTCTGAAGAGAATACAAAATTGACTGCAGATGTATATTGACAGGAAACTTTCAGATTTGCAAACTAGATTAGGAAGAGAATGTAGAAAAAGTGATGTCATTGCTGTTATCAGATGAATCTTAGTTCAAAGCAGAGACTCTTCCAGAAATACTGGTACAGTTTTGCTGTGCTGTATTAATGGTGTGTATTATAACAAGTGATGACTACCATTGAAAAGAATGGGAATTCCATAACCCTTAATTGTTCTCATGTGGAAATATATGTAGACTAAAAGGCAGCCAAATAGAAGAAGGGTATAGCTTGTGGCTTAAAGAATAAGGAAGACCTAAGAATAAATGATGCATATAAATTATGTTGCGGACAAAGAATATTAAAGTACCATGGGCATTCAGAGGAACAAACAAATCTATCTTGGGAGAAATACAGCCTAAATACACCTTAGAAGTGAGGATGTTGAGACATCACTTCATATACTAGAAAGAGCACTTACTGATGTAGCCTTAAGCTGTCAACAGAAAAACACAAACAAACCAAACCCCCTCATTACCGAGCCCATAAAGAACATAATGATAAACTAAGACAAGTTAAAGATTTTCAAGAATTTCATTGTACTTGGATTCACTACGAATGACAAGAGAATACCAATGAAGGAATCAAAGGATGAATTGCATTGAGAAATCTACTGTAAAAGATCTCTTTCAAGTGTTAAGAAGCAAAGATGTATTTATAATCACTAAAGTGCTATTAACTGAAGTCATGGTATTGCTCCCATATGCACGTGAAAGCTTGACAATGAATAAGAAAGTTTGAATCGGGCCTTTGAATTATGTTATTGATGAAGAATATTGAATATATAATGTGTTGCCAAAAGATAGACTGTTCCTTACAGGGGAGAATGGCTATAGTTTATTTCACATACTTTGAGCATGTTATAAGGAGGGTCAGTCCCTGAGAAGGGCGTCATGCTCGGCAGAGTGGAGAGGCAGTTATAATGAAGACAACCTACAGTAGATGGGTTGACACAATAGCTGTCACAATGGGCCCAAACAAATAGATGCTTGTGAGGATTACGCAGTGTTTCATTCTATTGTACCTAGGGTGGTTACAAGTAAGATACTTAACAAACAACATTCAATTTATGTTGTCAGTTTCTGAAATGTTACAGGAAATCATTATAGTAGCTAAATTTATTGATAGACAAAATTTGGAGATTGATATGATTGATGTGCACAATTATTTTAGGCAGGGGTAAGATAGTTAGGATTATCTGAGATCTAAGTAAGCTATGGTATGTAGTAGTTACTCATTGGACTGCTGTGGGATGCATCCCCACAACCGAATAGGTCCAAGCAGTCAGTTGTATAATTAAGGGTAAATTAAAGATACATCAGACACAACAAAGCATGCAAGGGCTCACATAGGCCATGACTTCAGAAGCAGGGTCTGCACAGAAGGCGATTGTATTTCCAACAACAGCAAGCAAAGCTCCCCTAATTACAGGTAACCACATATGTACCCTAACCTCAATGGTCCCTGAGTTCCTTGGAGGAGTAACCAACCACCAGTGCTGGGGGCAGGCAAAGGTAGTGACTGTCCCCTTCTCAGGGAGAAGAATAGCATACGTCTGCTCCTATAGTTAAAACTTCTGGCTAGATAGCAATCAGCCTTTGTTTGTAAAAGGTAACTTTAAGTCAGCACTATTGTGGGAGGATATAATGGGGAACAATATTAATTATAAGTATGTGATTGGGACTCATATCTAGCTCACAAGTGTGAAGGCCTCCTTTCACCCCAGAATCCTGGCTTGCCAGGCTTCTTAAAATATGAGAATAAAGAATTTATCCACACACACTCTCTTCCCATTCCCCAGTTTCCCACAGACTGCCAAACACAAGGTCTACAGTTCCAAGCTACCAGCCACTCTGCATGAAGAAGACAAGACTTTCTACTCCCATAAAGAGTTTGAGTCTTGGAAACCCAAAGGGACAGTTCTACCCTATTAGGTCACTGTGAGTTCAAATTGACTTGATGGCAGTAAATTCAGTTATTTGGAGATAATCTCTGCGTTTCAGTGGGGAACAGCAGCGACAACCATTTCCTATAGAAACACTACTTCATCAGTGGATATCATACACATTGGCCCACTCTGTTGTTTAGGTGTTCTGCTCAGTACAGGGTGATACACAAGTGCATTATCACTAAAGCCAAACTCATTGCCATTGAGTCAATTTTGACCCATGGTGACTGTAGGGAAGGGGGGAAATGCCCCTGAGCATTTCTGAGAATGTACACAATTAACAGGAGTATGCAGCCTTATTTTTCTCCCATGGGCTGGTGGTTACTAACTGCTGATCTTGCGATTAGCCGCCTAACATGTAATCAATACACCACCAGGGATCCTGTGCATTATCAAGGTGTGAATAAATAAACTCTCACTTTGTGGAAGCCATTTTGTATTTAACTTCCTTCTTTAAATGAGAACATATAAAGAAAATTCCCTTGAGATTTATATTTATAGGCTGTTAAAAGTAACAGAGAGTCCTTTGATGGCTCATGTGCTTGACTTCTTTCTGACTGGAAGGTTAGGAATTCAAGTCCAAATAGAGGTGCTATGGAAACGGGTTGGTGATCTAGTTTTGAAAAATCACCCATTGAAAACCTTAAGGCACACTGTTCTACATTGACACACACAGTCACCATGAATTGAAGCTAATTCATAGGCAACTGTTTTTTTGTTTTTGTTTGTAAGTAACACAGCAGTTAGGAAAATCTCATTAATTCCAGTCAGATCACACACAGCAGGGAGGAAGTGTGCTCTGAAGCACCCATGGTGGGGCAAACCAAGAAGGAAACACAGCAGATCTGTAACAGGAGCAAAGCATAACCAAAAAGCCCCTAAGGGGCCCCCAAAGTAGACTTCAGGCTAGGAGGGGCAGTTCCTGGAATTCCCCCAGGACCAATGGGGAGATAGTCATAAAGGTTAGTCCTAGAAGCATGCTTTTTTTGTTTTGTTTTGTTTTTTTGCTGTTGTGTTTTGTCTTGTTGTTTCTGTTGGGGTTTTTTTTCCCTCCTTCCCTCTTTTTTGGTTAGTCATTTGTTTTCTATTTGTTTGGTCTATGCCATTGAGGAAAAAGCAATGAGACCAACGGTCCTGGGGGGACTTGGGGGGAGAAGTAAAAGGGGGAAATGTGGGATGGGCAAACAGCACCATAGACAGGAGAACAACTAGGGAATTAAAAACAATAACGAGGTGGATATAGAGGTCCTGGGGGCGCTGGTGCAACAGCAGTCTAGCTGAAAGTACTGTGAGGCAGAAGTATGGTGAGCTTGAGGGTGGGGCAGAAGGAAGGTAAAATGCAATTGTGGAATAATGTAGGAAACAAAGCTATGGATAGAGGGATAACATAGGGGTGTCCATATGTAATTACATTAATCCATAAAAATAGAGGTATTGGTCTATGTACATATATTTATATGCAATACATTGAGATAGTGGATGGACTTCGGGCTTCTACTTATACAAGAACACGTTGTTCAAACAAATTGGCCGTCTGAGATGCTCACCCTCCCAACACAATCACTGAAGACCAAATGGGTGCATAAGCAAATGTGGTGAAGAAGGCAGATGGTGCCCCACTACTAAAAGATATAGTGTCTGGGGTCTTAAAGGCTGGCAGTGAAACAAATAGCTATCCAGAAGAGAAAGAAAAAGCCCACATGGAAGAAGCACACAGCCTGGGTGAGCATGAGGAGTCACCGGGACTAGATAACAGGTATTAGAAGATCCTTAGCAGTCAAACAAATAAAAGCATATGGGATCAGAGCAGAGACCCAAAACCCATCTGTCGACAATGGGACACTCCCCACAGAAGGGTCACAGGGAAGGGATCAGTAAAGCACCAATGAAACACACAATATTACTCTGGTTCCTTGAGGCTTCCTCACCCCCACCACCATGACCACAGTGATGCCTCTCACTGAGCATGTACACAGCTGTAGATAGAGATAAGAGCTCACGGAACACGCCACCCTGGAGCAGGAATGGGAAGAGAGATACCAGATGGGAAGGGTAAAGGAGGGGGTGGGAGGGAAGAAGGGGGAACTGGTCACAATGATCGACACAAAACCACACACACCCCTCCAGGGGAAAGAACAACGGGAACCATTGGGGAAGGGAGAAAGTGGTCGGTGTGAGACATGAAAATAATAATGATGTATAATCAATCAAGGGGTCATGGGGGGGGAGGGGAGCTGATACCAAAGGTTCAATAGAAAGTAACTGTCTAGAAAAGAATGATGGCAGCATATGTACAAGTATGCCTGATACAATTGATATATGGGTTGTAATAAGAATTGTAAGAGCCCCCAATAAAGTGATTTTTAAAAAGTAGGAAACTTCTGGCATAAAAAAAATAGAGTCAGATCTTTTCAACTTCCATGAGCCAGTTGATTATACTTGGGGCACCATATTTCCTACAGATGTTTGCTAAGTCAGTGTAAGAGCTTTAAGGTGATTTCTCTTATAAATAATGCACATTTTGGTAGTATCCTGAGGCCAATGAAGCATCATTTAGACATTGCTATCAGCACTTTATTTACCTTCTTTCTAACTTTTCCATAATTTTTTTTGAAAACCTAAGCTGTAAAAATAAATAAACCAAACACAAGTCTCAGTATTTAATATCTAAAGAATATAATAAAATAGTATCAAATCTAGTTATACTATTACATTTTTATGATTTATGAGTACGTTTTATTTAATTCAATTCATAAAGTAGACAACTAGAACTGCATGTTTTGGTATTTTTTCTAATGTGACTTTTATTTTGATTATAGATTGTGTTGCCTCCTCACCTGGAAAAGATAAGAGAAAAACTTGCAGAGAATATCCATGAGCTTTGGGTTATGAATAAAATTGAACTTGGCTGGCAGTATGGCCCGGTATATAATTTTGAATTTTATTTTCTGAGTCTTGTAGTGTGTCTTACTGAAAACATACCTTTTCACATTAATTTTGCTGTGTGCTTGCATGAATCATTTGATTGATTTTGTTTTCCCCTACACATTAGTTTTAATGTAAGTTTTATTTACTGTAAGGGATGACTTATTGGTGGGTTCATTAAAGGTTTACCTGAACAATTGAAAAAATATCAATCTTTGGTCTGAAAGGCTTTTTAAAATCAAAGTTAATGTATACAGGCAAAGGGTATTGATTTGAAAGTCTTTTAAAAATCTCATTAATATTGAAAGTGTGGCTGCCCTCCATGGACCACCTCTCAGTGATGCCCATGTGTTTAAGTTTCTAAGAGGAGAAAACAAATAAAATATAATGGATACTGGAAGGAAATGAAATATCTTTCTCATTAACTATAGCTACAATTAGTCATATTGCTTAAACACACCTAAGATTTAATGTGAAATGTATGTTTTATACTAATATATTCAATAAAGGTCATAGAGCACTTATGAAAGCAAGAGGTAGCTCACAGCCTCTGAAATGTACAGCCACAGTCATCTCAAATAAATGACATCAGTCCGTTATGTTGTTAATTTATCTTCAAATTAGTTTAGCCCTAACATAAAAAAATTATTACAAAGTAAAACTAAGTCACTCCCATAACCTTCTGATATAGAGTTCAATTCAAGTTACCAAACATTTGTATTGTGTGCCTGCCATTTGCTGTGTATGTTCTTGGTTCTTCGAATATATACAAGAACAAGAGATAACAATTCCTGTTTTGTTTTGTTTTTTATTCTGCAATCTAATTTGGAGAACAGACCAAGAAAATAACAAGCGTTGCTGTCCAGTCTTCTCTAACGCATAGCAACCTTAGGAATTCCTGAATACAAAAAACTCACTGCCAACAAGTTCATTCAGACTCATATTCACTCTGTAGGACAGTAAGGCAGGGTAATATGGCCTCTACGGGTTTCTGAGACTGACAATCTTTATAAGAGTGCTAACAAACAAACAAGCCAACAAACAAAGCCAACAACAAAAAAGAATCCTTTCAAACTTACTGTCCTTAGCAGAGTGCATCTCATAGTGAGCTGAAAGCACAGAGTTTGTGAGGTCCCGTGGGTTTCTGATACTGCGACTCTTTTTGGAGTAGGAAACCTAATCATTTTCCTATGAAGAGGCTGGTAGTATTGAACTTCTGACCCTGCTGTTAGCAAGCCAACATGTAACACCCTCAGGCACTAGGACTCCTTATAGGAATAGAAAGCCTCATCTTTCTTCTCTGGAGAGGCTTGTAATTTTGAACTGCTGACCTTGTCAACCCAATGAATAATCCACCAAGTAAGCAGGTCACCGGCATTTCAAAATAACACTATGCAATTTGGGATTTCAATGGATAATTTTTCAAAGCAGATCACTAGGCCTTCTTTAGAGATGCATTTCAGTGAAGTATATGTGCACAGGCTGAGAACCAATTTTTACCACTCATTTCCAAAAGGAGGTGAAGTTCAAAAGTAGTGTAACTTGCACTGTTCATACATGCACTGACTTATTCTAAACAAATCATATTTAAACATATTTCTGCAATCAGTTTATGGTTGCAGATAAGCTCTGTCAGTAACATACTTGTCTTAGCCACACTAGGGTGCCTTGAAAAAATAGGTCTAATCAAAACAGTAGTTTCATAAGGGAATTTCTAGGCTGGTTTAATCCAAGACAGTGAGATCGATTCAGAGTTTACAGTGACTGCTGAGGTTTGGCGTCCAAAGGGGTAATTTTGGTAGATTCTTATTGAAGGACACATGCCCATTACAAGGGCTAATTATGGAGAAGTTTTAAGAAAATTGAACATTGTATTAGTGGGAAAAAAATCCAGGAAAATTGCCTTGAAGAATGTTTTTCCATTAAAGTGTATACGCTAATTCTTGAAGGGTAGTAAGGGCTATCCTAAGAGAATTTCATTTGAAAATCTTACCCCATCCACCTCCAGCCCTGATCTTGCCCAATTATGACTTCTTTTTGTTCCCTAAACTCCAAAAACATTGAAAAGGGACATAATCTCACAATTAAAATCCTCTGAAGATGCCAAAAGGGCTGTTTTGAGGGAGTATAAAATGGAAGAATTCTTCAGGGAAACACTACCTTTGAAAGGTATAGTTCAATATGCATAGAAAAATAGCTTTACACTTGGACATTTTTGTTTAACAAAGGTGTATATGATTTTATAGTATTACTTTTTGACTAAGCCTTTTTATTTTCTGTATCTGGGAAACTGCAAGGGCTTCTCTGGGTCGATAATCTGATATTTCCTCTTGCTTTTCTCCACCTCCACTTCCTATTGCTTTTGTTTAGTTTGGTCACTTTTGTTTTTGTGTGACTCTAGAGACAATTACATGCTGACTTTTGGTCCTATTTCTAGGTTAGAGATGATAACAAAAGACAACATCCATGTCTGGTGGAATTCTCCAAGCTTCCTGAGCAGGAACGCAATTATAATTTACAGATGTCACTGGAGACCCTGAAGTGAGTTTACCTTTTATTTTCACCCCTCTCCTAAGCCTGAAAGAGAGCCTTGGTGGTATAGTGGTTTAGTAATTATGCATTGGGCTGATAACAACAAGTGAGCAGTTTGAAACCACCAGACTGGGCTTTCTACTCCTATCAACAGTGACACTGTCAAGAACCCACATGGGGTAGATGGACCCTGGCCTATAGAGTTGCTATGAGTTGGAATTGATGATGACAGTGAGTTTTTCAAATTTTTCATTCGCTTTAAAGGATCCCTGGTGTTGAGTTGAGTTGAGCTGCTAATTGCATAGTCAGCAGTTCAAGCCCACCAGCTGCTCCCCTGGAGAAAGACGAAGTTTTCTACTACTGTAAAGATTTACAGTCTCAGAAACTCATGGGGCAATTTTATTCTGACCTATAGGATCTCTATGAATTTGAATAGATTCAGTGGATGGCAGGAACCCTCTTGGGGGAGTGAGTTTGTGTATCAGAATCAACTGGTAGTGAATTTGGATGGTTTTTGGTTTGTAACTTTTGCCATGTTTCATCCTTCTCTTGTAAGTGCCTTCAGGCATAAATCCTTTCAAAGATCATACTGTCTCCCCTGCAGTTTGTAGCACGGTATGTCATACATGGATGGTGTGATGTCTGTTTTAAACTGCTTCTAGTTATTCCATTGAAATTTAAAATTTTTTTCTAGTAGAACATCAGTTAGTGTTTCACTAAGATATTATGTTTCATATCTGATATGAGAACATGTTTGTTTAGTAAAGCAACACTCTAGCTCATCAAGGATAGAAAAGGTACCACAGAGCAGGTACTGACTCACTAAGAACTTGAGACCTATTTCATAATACATTTGGCTATAAACTGGTAAGATTTTTTTGGTTGGTGTAGTGTTTACCACCCCACGTCTCCCCAGACAGCTGAGAGACGAAGACAGAGACTAGATAAAAGTCAAAGAACAAAGCTTTACTTTGGTCAAACAAAGAGAAAGCTGGAATTAAAATTGCTATGGCAAGCTCCCTCAAAAAGGGGATTGCAGTTTTATGTATGTGTACCAGGAATTAAATTGAGGAGATTATAAATATATAACAGCATTCACAGGCATAATCATGAAGATGCATTAGTGTGGGGTTATGATTTTTTATAAGATATGGCTTATTGGACCTCTAGCTTTCCAATGTCTTCTGTGTTCATCTGGGAGCATTTTACCAAGTGACTTTTGGGTTCTTGACCAAAGTTTTCTTGTTTTGGAGTGACTTTCAGGTTGTGATTATCCTTACTGTGTATGTTAGGTGGGTCAGGTCTGGTCATGATGGACATGTTCACTTGCTGTGGTGGGATACTTTCCCAGGTGGAAAAGGGCTAAAAATAGACAGATTATCAGGCAGAGGGTTAAGAATAGGTAATAGATGAGGTATGTTCTAATATCCTGTGACATATCATATCCGAAGGGTGAATTCCTTTGGCAAGCTGTGTTATTTACAACGTTACATAGGCTAAGCAGGTTGGGAAGTGGTCTCATGACCCACTTCTTTTTCTCAGTAATTCCCATCAAAATCTATGGAGCACCCTTTGGGAGATTCTAATATATAGGATGTCATCCTGCTATAGAATGTCAAGGCATAAAGCAGTGGGATCAGGATCTAATTCCTCACAAATGTCCATCCCATCCATTATAGCATAGGAAAGTTTTGCTAGAAATATCAGCTGATTTCAAAAAGTTCAAAACAAAATTTGATTGTCTTTCAGATCCTGTTTTCTACACACTTTTGGTAAACCTCTTTTAGTTTATAGCTGAATTAAAGAAGAGCATCACTTTTTTTTTCCGCAAAAGGCAGATTGCACACCACTCATGGTCATTGAGTTGCAGGACAGAGCAGAACTGCCCTTGTGAGTTTCAGAGGCTGTAAAACTTTACAGGAGCAGGCAACCTCATCTTTCTCCCTTGAAGCCACAGGCTGGTTTGAAATGTTGACCTTGTTGACTTACCCAGCGGTGCCTAGAGGGAGCCTTACAAGTTGTCAAGCGTTTTTAGACTACGAGCTTAAACATTTTCAATGGGCTTATTTAATATATCCCAAGGTGGCTACAGTTGGAAAATTATTTAGCAAAGCATCGTGTCAGTTGCCTTCTCTGGGGCTAGCTGCACAAACATTCTTCACAGGCCTGCAGCAAATCTGCATCCAGGTAGAAGTCCTGCCATTTGTTGTTTTCTGTTGTTGATTGTTTATTTTCAAGCAGTAAAACTTTCACAAAAAGACTGAATAGTTTCTTTGGGAATGCAGAAATGAAAATCTTATTTTAATTCAAAATTGATCTTTAATTTAAGTTTCTAGTTATTTAAGTCATATACAGCAGTACCTTAATTTTTGTAAAGTTTATTTTTCCATAACACCTTTACTATTTTTTTTGTCTTTGTCTTGTTAAGAATAAGGATTTATTTTTCATTGATGTTTATTTACCAGTGATTCACAACACAAAATGGAAACAGTATTTTAGGTTATAGGATTTATGTTAAAAGATGTTTTTATTAAAATTATGGAAACAAACGAATTAGGTATAAAATAAATTTGGCAGCTTTATAAAGTCCTTTGGTGGTGGGTGGGTGAGGGGTGTTCAGCCAGCTAAATATCTAACTACAAACTGAAAAACTAGAGTTTTAAACCTACCCCGAGGCCAAAAAAGGCCAGAAGGCTGCTTCTGAAAGGTCCCAATCTTGAAAACTCTATGGAATACAGCTCTACTCTGACAATAGGGTTGTGATGAATTGGAATTGTGTTGAAGGCAACTCTTTGTTTTTGTGTTTGTTTCATCATTGTAACTAAATAACAACAGCAACAACAGCAACAAAGCAAACAGTCCCATTGTCATGCGGTTGACTTAAATTTTTGGTGGCCCCTCTTTGGACAGATTTGAATTGTGATCCATAGGGTTTTCAGTAGCTGATATTTTGATATAGACCCCCAGACCTTACTTCCTAGGGTAGGTTTGAAATGCCACTGTTAGGGTAGTATTCAAGTGCAAATCACTTCCACAGCTGTAGGGAAACACCCTAAATAGGGATGTCCTTTCTGATTACTGGGTGCCAAAAGTACAAAGAACAGACCAGAAGTGACACTCATATATGAGAATTTTATGTACAGGGATGCAGTACTGTGACTCTGGGTGGCTGGCAGTGTCAGGGTTTTGTATGTACTTAGGAGAGGGTAGGACCAGGCTGAGTTTCTGTCTGTTGTATCAAGGGTTGCTATGAGTTGGAACTATTTTAATGGCATTTAACTCACCTTTCAGCTCAATTAATACTGTCCTATTTAAAATAATAAGAAGAATAACTGATTTGTAAGATATGTGAATGATCTGTTAGTAAAACTTTCTTTTTTTTAAAGGCACTCAGAATTTAAGCTCTAATGCATTTCCCTAATCTTATCTTAGATTTATAATTCTTGGCTCACACAGGGTTATATGCTTCATCTATGTAAACTTGGCTGACATCTCATTAGATGGATGCTTGTTTTAAGAGAAGCTTTAAGATCTCAGATATTCTTTCTGATAGCAGGGTAGCATCTGATTTCTTCACTACACTTTGCTATAGCACCCATATCAATATTGAGTAAGACCCTCCAAAAATCCATTCATATATTTAAGGTTTATATATCTTCCTGTTTCACTTTAGTATTTTGTGCACCTTGAGAACAAGATCTATAGCGGGATATAGTATGTGGCCTATGTCACAAAGGGTAGAAAAGAAATTCTGTTAAACATGCACGATCACCCTTATAGTACAAGGTGAAGTCTCCGTGTTGGGGGTCCATAACAGTAATGTCAAACATTTTCTCCAAGAGCAATTAGCTGCCCTTTCCAAACCTCTATTCATCAACAGACATGAGATTCATTTTTAAGACAGACACCACCTCCATACACCACATCATCATAAATCTCTATTGAAGTGCACTGAACAGCAATGTAGAGGTCTCCACCCAGGAAAGGTGACTGTAGGGCATTGCCATTGTGGCATGCCCCATTTGGTCCTCTATCGCTCCCCTACAATGAGAAGTTGTCTACAACTGAAGTGAAGCTTCCCCTGGACAAGGGATCTTTATGATGTACAAATAAGGGACTGATAAATGGGTTACAAATGTTATAAGTCTTACCACTCCATTCATTGCCTGTGGTACTGGGTTGAATAAATGCATGACCTAAAAGTCCATTGCCTGTCTTTGTCATGGTATTTCTCCTTATGGCAATGAGCTCATGCAACGTCTATATTTCTGTGATTGAGTAACTTTGTTCAGCATAATGGTCTCCAGGTCTGACCGTGTAGTGAGGTGTTTGGTTGTTTCATCATTGTTTATAGCAATGGATAGTATTCCATAATATGTGTATACCAAAGGACAGCTTATTTTCCTATTAAACTTATTGTAATAAATGGAAATGGAGGGCCATACCTGCCCTCCTCTGTCCTCTATGTTGCCATCCAGCAGGGGTCAGACAAGTCTCCATGGTTAATCCTTGTTTACCTAGTCTGACACCAACCATTCCTCCCATATCACCCCCCACCATCTCTGCTGGGTTTGCCAATTCACTGCAGTGGCCACATAGAACTCACAGACAATACTCCAAAATCAGGAAGTTTATTAGGGAAGTTTGAATCAATGGCAATAAGTTAATTTTATTAAGAAAGTAAGTAGGTCACCATAAGTCAGGATCTGCAAACAGTAGGGATACAGTCATTGGTCTCCTCAGCCAGCAGCAAAGTCTCTCTCTGCTTTTTAGCCTCTCTGCCACATAGTTCCTTGATCTTTGCCCCCATGGGCCAGGAAGACAGCCCGCCCGTTCAGCTGTCCCATAGTCTTGGGTCAGATAAGGAGAAGCGTCCCATAGTCTGGTGCTACTTATTTGAGTCTCTGTGCCACCATCTGTGATGCATCTGTTCTCAGCAGCCTCTGCCACTTCAGACAGATCTTGGATGTGCTCTTCAAAGGTCCTCCGGGTTTCTTTCCTCCAGAGTGATGCTTCAAAGATGGTTCATCAAAGATGACTCACCCCTCTGTAGAGGCAGGGAGGTGGTAATGAAAACAGACCAATCCCCTCTCTTAGTATTACAAGCACCTATCTATAGTCCCACCGAATCCCAGCCTAGTGTTTACACTAGGAGGGTTATCCTGCACTTCCTGGTAGCGAGGATTCAATTCATAAGCCAAGGAAATCCAAGTTTCTTAAACTGACAGAACAGCAGTGTCTGCTGACAGACTCCCCTTTATCTCTGACCAGCAGTACAAGCTGTTTCCGTGCTCTGCTTCTCCCTGGCCCATCCGTTTTCCCCATCCCTGAGACAACCTCGTCAAGCCTTACCATCTTACCTCTTCCTCAAGTCAGCAGTTTGAAACCACCAGCCGCTCTGTGGGAGAAGACACCTGGAAAGTTTGAGTAACCCCACAGTTTTCCTTCGTCCTATCTGGTCTCCATGAGTTGACATCAACTCGGGGGCAGTGGGTTACCCAGTAGTTTGGTCTGAGTTACAAGACTTGTAAAGAGCCATATTAAACTAATTCACTCCCGTACACTTCTCTTCGGAGTCTCTAGGACTCACTCTGACTTTCTAGTTTTTTTCTTTTTCTCATTTCAGCCCTATGAGTGTTTCCCTCTGGCTTAAAAACAACAACATTCACTTTCTGTTCTAGCTAGTACAAAAGAACAAAATTTGGGATCAACAGGGGGAGTGTGCCTTTGATTTATGTCACAACTGCATAACAATGAGCAAAACTTTAGTCTTAAGAGACCCAACAACACTCAAGAGTTAGGTTTACAGCTAGGTTCTTGCGGTTTATCTATAGAATTATTTTGAAATACAAAGAAACAACTTCGTATATGCTACAACCAAAAATCCAAACCTATTGCCATCCAATTGATTCTGACTCATTACAACCCATGTATTAAACAGCAGAACCGAGTTCTTCTACAGAAGTTTCTCTGCTATAAACTTTAGAGACGCAGATTGACTGGCTTTACTTTGTGGTGCCTCTGTATGAGTTCACATTGCCAACCTTCAGGTTAGTAGTTGAACTCAAACCATTTATATCACCCCGATGGAAAAATCCTGACACACAAGACTTCATGTTACATTATTCTGTAAGGGTTAATCTGTATATAAAGCAGGCCAGTGATTTGGGGATAAAAGTGGGAGTGGACTACAAAATGATATGCAAGAACTTTGGGGTGGATGGAAACTATGGTGATGTTTTCACAATTTTATAAATTTGCCCAAAACAAGAAAAATTAAAATCAGAATTATAAAAATAATACTGTGCCTACCTCAAGGCATTATGGGGACTGTTAGTTGCAAGGTTCATGGTTCAAATCCACCCGACACTCCATAAGAGAAAGATGTTTGCTTCCATAAAGATTTACCTTGGGGTCACCGCGGGGACAACCCAAGTGAAGCTGCAGGCGTCCTGGAATTTTGTCTCAGGTGACAAAGCCAGCTCAGGTCCCATCGCGTTTTTGAAAAATATTTGCTTTCTGTTTGAGCCCTTGATATCCGCTCCTCATTTTTGCCCCTCCCTCCCCATACCCATCCCTCATGAACCCTTGATCCTTTATAAATTATTATTATCATTGTGGCCTGTCTTACACTGTCCGACATCTCCCTTTCCTGTTGTCCATGCCCCAGGGAGGATCTGGTTCTATCTTTTAATAAATCCTGTCATGTCTTTCTGCCGAAGTTGGAGAGGTTATTGATTGGGCCCACATATTGGAGGTAACGCTGGGGCAGAAAGAGAAAACTCAGGCCCCAACCAATTCAACCAATTAAAATAAAAAAAATAAAAAAGATTTACCTTGGGAGCAGTTCTACTCTTTCCTACAGGGTTGCTATGAGATGAAGGCAAGCCATTGGCAGTGGGTGGGGAGTACCTTAGAATTTATAATTGACCTTAGAATATATAATTGCTTCATTCCCCTGGTCTATCAATGTAAATGTCACTCCCTTAGATTAGTACTTGAGTTCCTCAGTTAGTAAGCATGTATTTGTTAAGCATGTTCTATGCCATAGATTCCCAGACTCATTTGACCCACCTTGCCCCTTTACAGAAAAAAAAAATTTACCCAGTGCCCCAAGGCAATTAAAAACTTTTGTACTACCATCCACAAACCAGGATAAACTTTATGCAGCCTCTAAAACTCTAAAATTCACTAGCCCAGGAGATCATATCACCCATTTGGGGAAAGACTTTTCTATATCATAAGGAGCCCTGATGGTATAGTGGTTATGCTTTGGGCTGCTAACTGTAGAATCAACAGTTGGAAACCACCATCAAGTTCACTCAGGTAAAGTGTTACAGTCTTCAGGGCTGAGGAGACAATCATCATATAACTATTATAATTATAAAGACTGAGAGAGGCTGGTAAGGATGATAAAGCAGTAAAGGGTTTGTTTATTCAAAGAAATCATTAAGTCTCTCCAGATCAGTTGCTTATAGTAAGTGCTTTTTGGAGTTGTAGTGGAGATTTCTTTAACCAATGTTGCTTTTCAGCATTCTGGGGCTTGGATACTATTTAATGTTTTCAGGATGTTGTACATGTTGTTTGTCAATCTGAAACATTTACCTTCTGATCCTTTCACCCCACATACTTGTGTATCTTCACTTATATGATATTGATTCTGTTAAAAAAAAATCTCAAAATTAGAAAGTATGACTTTCCTACTTTCAATCTCACTTAATATTATTTAGGAATCCGGATGGCATAGTGGTTTAGTGTTGGGCTGCTCACCTCTTGGTTAGCAGTTTGAAACAATAGCTCTTCCTTTGGGGGAAGAGGAGGCTTCTACTCCCGTGAACAGTTTTAGTCTAAGAAACTAACGGGATTTCTACCCATTTTGTAGGGTCACCATGAGTTGTAATTGACTTGATGACAGTGAATATGTATTTTAGTTTTATTTTAATTATTCATTGTTCTCTTTTTCTCCCATAAGCTACAAGCCTATGAAACAGAAATGTACACTACAAACTGCTTTATAAATAGTGGTCACTCAAATATTTTTTTATGTAGGAGTGATTAATTATGCTCCATTTTCTCTGTGAGTTTAATTCACACTTATCTATAAGCAGTATGTCCAGAGGAGAGGATTATGAAACTAAATTTGTTAGTTAAAGTCATGGTATAATTTACAAAAGGATAATTCATTCTCTCTCAGATAACCATGGGGATAGTGTTAACTTAGTGACTGGTGGTTTAGGCTTACTTTGGATATCAGCACCTTGCATGGCTTTATCATTCATTGAGGATTCAAATGAGCCATATTTAGGAAGCATAATGTGAGGTGTTAATTTCCCCTGATAATAATATATATTAACATGCCAGAATACACATGGTGGCCCTTCTTTGTTTACAGATCAGCTTGGGAAGTTATAGTATACTTATAAGATTTCTTGATGAGCATGGATTGAAAGGTTTAAATACCTTGGTGTAAGATAAATCATAATACTTTTAGCCCTGAATCCTTTCAGATTCAGGTTTGGCATCCCTCCTTGATATTTTCACGTTATTAAGCATGCTATAACAGAAACACCACAGGCTTTAACAAGTAGAAATGTAATTTTCTTAGTGCAGGAAGCTATCAGTCTGAATTCAGAGCACTGGCTCTAGCACGGGGCTTTCTCCCACTGTTGTCTCTGGTAGAAGATTATGATTATTTTCAGCTCCAGGTTCTTAAGAGATCTCACATAACCAGGTATCTGTTTTCCACATCTGTGCTCTCTTGTTTGATTGCTTTCTCAATCTGCTCAAAAGAGATTTATTTAATTCACACTGTACACCAATACTGCCTCAATAATATAGCAAAGAATGGGATTGTTCTCAAATGGTATTATTACCACAGTTCTAACAGGGGCTACCCAATAAACAGGTTGTTGTTTTTTTTCAATACTATGTACTTAAGTTATTTTTACAGAACAACCTTATGACCTTCAAAGTACTCTCCATTATACTTAATACATTTGTTAAATCTGCTATTCCATTCTTGCAAACCTTTTTCAAACTCCTCTGTTTGTTTGGACATCTGACAACACCTCCCTCGTTTTGTTTTTCACGTTTTCTACATCCTTTAATCGCTGTCCTTTCATGTCCCTCTTAATTCATGAAAACAAAAAGACATCACATGGAGTGAGGTCAGGTGAATAAGGTGTATGGGACAAGAGAGGCATGCTGTTTTGGTTGTTTTTTTTTTTGCCAAAAATTGGTGTACTGAGATGGCTGCATGAGCGGGTGTATTGTCATGGTGGCAAAACCAGTCTGCTGTAACATATCAGGCCTTTTTTGTCGCACACAGTTACAATATCTTTTCAAAACCTCTAAATAGAAAACTTACTTAAAAGTCTGACCTAGTGGAACGAACTCCAAATGTACTATCCCCCTCACATTAGCAGAGGTTTTTTCCATTTTGGGGAGGATACTCCCTTGTAGGTGTTAGGATTTACAACACACATTTTTAAGGAACACAATTCAATTTACAACATCTTCTAACTGTAAACAATACATTGTATTTTAATTGCCTACTGCCTATAGGTTTCAATAACCTGTAACTTTTTTGGCATAGGTGTTTTATCTTCACATCATTCTTTATAGAACTCAATGCACTGTCATCGAGCTGATGCCAACTCATAGTCACTCTATCGGACAGGGTAGAACTGCCCGTGCGACTTTCTGAGACTAACTGTATGGGACTAGAAAACCCTGTCTTTCTCCCGAGGACAGACTGGTGGTTTCGAACTGCTGATTGCATTAGCGCGCTAACTTGTTACCACTACTCCCCAGTTTAACACCACTTGTTAAACTGACATATAATGGCATTCAACCATGCTTTTTCAGCAAACGGATGAATGAATGAAGCACGACGATAAAAGAGTTCCTTTTCCTTAGAGAGTCTTTTAGCTGTATTTGTTCAATTTTAAACTCAAAGTCAATTTTCTAATCTGTCACTGGCGATTGCATTTTAGTGGGCACATTATTTTCGATCCTTGTATAGTTCTGGTTATTTTTTACTTTACTTGTAGAGTCCCAGAGCTTCTAGTTGTACATTCTAAAACCCTCATTTACATAGAGTCCATTCCAAATCATAGCAACCGTACCTAGAGTTTCCAAAACTGTAAAGGAACCTGATAGCCCCTACTTTTGCCTATGGAGTAGCTGGTGGGTTTGAATGGATGATGATCTTGCAGTCAGCAGTACAATCCCTAGTTTAAAATATGGCGGGGGTGGGTGGGATTTTTTTTTGTAAATAACTGATTGTCACAGTTAATATTGACTCATAGCAACTCCTCGTGTATCAGACTAGAATTTCTCCATAAAGTATTTAATGGATAAATTTTTGGAAGTATACTAATACCAGAAATTTCTTGTTAGGATTCTCTATGTGGACTCATTCCTCTAACCTTTTGCTTAGTAGCTAGTTGAATGTTTGTTTCTAACAACCCTGCCTCCTTAAACCAGATGTTGTCTGTTTGATAGTGAAGGAAATGTATATTGTATCCTTTTTTTTTTTACTTTAATAGAGAAGTATAGATGGAATTTATATACATTCCAAATACCCAGTGGAAGTCATCACTGGAGCTTAACAATTCTGTTATATCTTACTCTGATTAAATATCAATGTTTCATATGGTTTGGAATATTTTTATGGATTATTTAGTCTAGAAAAGACTTATTTTTGCATAATACATCAAGGTGTCAATTGCCAAGAACTGTTTGTTGGTTTGTTTGCTTATTCATTTAAGAACTACTGCATTTCTTCCTTCCCTTAATGACTTCTCGTTAATTTTTCCAAGAAATATTCTTATGTTTACATTTAGGGCTCATCCTTCATAGTTTTCCCGGCATATATAGAACAACACGATTTTAGTCCCATGAGAGTGAGTGTTTTATCCTGTGCCAATAGAATAAGAGACATAAGGGTATGGTTAATAGAGTAAGATATAAGTCAGTGATAAAATGTATATTATTCAGTATATCTTTTTGGGACAACTGTTCGGCCCTCTGCCTCAAGTCTTACATCAGAATAAAAGGACATACAAATACATCAAAGATTTAATGTGTCAAATAAAACCATGAAAATACCAATAGAAAAATAAATTATTTTTTAAATCGATATGAAATGCAGATAATTGCTTTTTAAGTATCACATAAAATAGAGAACCAACAAAGAAAATAATAAGACATTGTTATGTGAAAAATAGAAATAAACTCTACAAAGGAAAAACACCATAAAAAATAAAAAGGCTACTAATTGAGAAAAAAATGTATATCTCATATCTCAAACAATAATTGAAAAACTCCAAAAGTGCTGCCATATATACTCAAAATCTAATAGATTAGAGGGCAAAGATTAAATGATGTGAACTGAGAGTCTAGAGAAGAAAAGAATAATAAAAATCTCTTACATATATTAATTAACACACTACTCAAATTCACTTCTAATGATACTAATGCAATCTATACTTCAGTGAAATATAATTTTAAGACTATCAATAAACACAGGTTTCTCATTCAAATGCAAGATAAAAGTGTGTATTATTAATTACAGAATTGTTATAAAACCCAAACATTGCCAATAGTCATAAATTCTAGGACAGGAGATTCATTAAAATATAATGGAATGCTATTTTAAACAAAGATCAGGTAGTTATGAAAAGACATGAAACTCATATTGTAAAATAAAAATAGCAAATTACAGATTAATGCCTATTGTATATACCCATTTGTTTAAAAGACAAAACAAACAAAAATGTGTGCATGTACATGTACATACCCATGCTTTAGCATATGTATAAATTTTCCGTAGAAGGATATAAAAGAAATGGGTAGCAACTGGTGTCTTTGAGGCATGAAATTGGGTGTCTAGAAAGAATATGTGAATGGCTATTCAATATATTCCTTTTTCATGCCATTGTCTTTTTCATTGTGTTACATCTTACTGAAAGTCACAATAAACACATTTCCCTTTTGCCTTGATAACAGACTTCTCTGCTTTCAAAGTGGGATCTTTTGTTACATTTTATTCCCATCTACTATAAAATTGGGTTATTCCAAAATATGGAAGAAATTAATGTAGCTTATTGCTGACTTTATTTTCCAGGACTTTGTTAGCATTGGGATGCCATGTGGGCATATCAGATGAACATGCTGATGAAAAGGTGAAAAAAATGAAGTTACCAAAGAAGTAAGTTGAAGTCTAATCAAAGTTTCTTGGGCAGAAGTTCCACTCAACAGAAACCTTGATGCTTTTCTGACACTTAAGCTATAATATTCATAATAAAAATGTACACTTATGGAATTAAACTATGTGTGACATCAAGTCTATGGCAAGACAGCAATGTCTGCCACATTGCCTAAAGGGGAGAAAACACAATATATTGGGGTGTATGTTATAAAGAGTGCATTATTTTTCCTGTGTGTATGTATATGTCTGGATGGATACATGTGTATCCATATTCTTAACTCATTTAGTGGATTCCCCTCACTAAAAATACAAAATTGTATACTAATATTGTTTTTACAAAGAAAATATTTTTAAGGAATACTTATGAAGTGGGTATTATTACTCATATTTTAAGATGAAAAAAACAGACATATAAGTTCTACCGTGGTGTTTAGCATCCTGTGTGTGTAGTTTTTTAATAATTGTGTTGGTACTGGTTGACTAGAGAAACAAATCACTCATATGTGTATAAAAAAGAGCTTTAGCAGGCCTGTCTGGATAGGACAGGCTGGATGAACAATGTGGAGGAGAAAACAACGGGACTGACAGTTCCGGGGGGA
>NW_022107407.1:896123-927406 GCF_000313985.2 Echinops telfairi
AAAAAAAAAAAAGAGCTTTATAAGAGTAATGATATATTAAGGAAACATCATAACCTAGACCAGAGCAAGTCCGTAAGTCCTATATTACCCCATATTTCCGATACCAGTATATAAATTCCTCTTCAGATTCAGGCAACACATGCAATGATGCCAAATGCAGGAAGATCACAGGCCAGTGAGTGGAAAGTCTTGGGGATCCAGTGACAATGGAAGCTTCTCAACGCTGGCGTGGGTCTCCACATGGCTCCTCAAGCAACAAAATTCTGCCTCTATCAGTATAGCTTCATATGACTTGTCGACAGGAATGTCTCGCAGGGAGTGTGTGTGTCTCGCCTCCAGGGAGGAAGACAGGAGTTCCCAGAATCCTGAGGAGAAGGCCATGCCCACACATAGGCCTCATTGGCCTCATTGGCCCATGCATGACTTGATTGGCAGGCTAGACTCCACCCCTTCACTCAAGTTGACAGGTGATTATGTAACTGCCACAATAATATTGAACTCAAACCTGTGCTTTCTCACCCGGAATGAGTCATTAATACTATGATAGTAAACAAAAAATATTGCTACAAATCATAGAAACATTTTTTTAAATATCAAAATATAAAGCTATTGTTTTTTAAATATCCTCCATCTAGGCCTACATACTTCTGAAGATGGTATTTCTAACTCTTCTCCAACGAATTCGGAGTTCTTCCATTCACACTACATCAAAACAACATTTTGTTAATTTCAAGGAACTCATATTGCATACCTCTAGAATTATCCCTTTGTGGTCCTTAACAATTGATTTTCCCATCTGAGCTGACCTCTGCCTTGAATCTCATTGGCCCAACAGAGCCCCTTTGGAAGGCATTGTTTTGATAGGCCCTTTTTGCTGAAGGCATTTTAATGAAATTAAGACAAGTGTATTCCTGATATCATGGAAATATATATGAACATGCATATGTGAACTGGCACTCAAGTAGCAAAACTTTTCAAAGGTATTAAATGCTTAATGATAGATCAATAAAAATAACTGAATATTGTTATTGTTTATTTAATTTAAATATTCAAACGTTTAAATATGGTAAATAACAGACCTAGAAATGCTTTTATTAACATACTGTGGATGAATACAAAGTAAACCTCCATAATCTGTAATCTCCCACCAGATACTCCAGGCTTCCAAGTTACTCCAAATCAAAACACAAAACCCATAGCTCTTTAGTCGATTCCAATTCACAGAAGTCTTGAAGAATAGAGTAGAACTGCTCCTTGCTGTTATTGTTGTTAGGTGCCATTGTGCGGGTTCCTACTCAGAGCAACTCCATGTGCAACAGAACAAAACACTGCTTGACCCTGTGCCATCCTCACAGTTGATTTGATGTGTGAACCCATGGTTGCAAGCCCATGTCTATCTTATTGAGAGGCTTTTTTTTCTTTTCTTTTTACTGCCCTTTTACTTTAAAGAACATCATGTCCTTTTACAGACTGATATAGCCTCATAAGACATTCAAAGTAAATGAAATGAAGTCTTACCATCCTTCCTTCTAAGGGATATTCTGGCTGTGCTCCTTCTAAGAAAGATCTGTTTGGTCTTGCCAGCACCATTACTCAAATCCATCTGTTTTTCTGTAGTCTTTCTTATTCAGTGCCTCACTTTCATAGGCATATGAGGTGGTTGAAAATACGATGGCTTTGGACAGGTGCACCTTTGTTCTCAAAGTGACATCCTTAATTTTCAACACTTTAGAGATGTCTTGGGTTGCAAATTTACCCAATGTTCTATGCCATTTTATCACTTGATTGCTGATTTCATGAGCACTGGATTGTGGATCCAAGCAATACGAAATCCTTGACACCGTCAATCTTTTTTCTCCATTTATCACTATGTTACCTACTGGTATTGTTGTGAGGATTTTGGTTTTCTTTACAGTAAATTGTAATCCAAACTGAAGGTTTGAATACTTGGTCATCATCAGCAAATGCTTCCAATCTTGCTCACTTTTAGCAAGCAAGGTTGTGCTATATGCATATCGAAGGATGTTAGCCTTCCTGCAGCCCTGATGCCACATTCTTTTTCAGGTAGTCCCTTTATTGGATTATCTACTCAGCATACAGATTGGTGAGAGGATGCAATGAGAAGATATCACTGTGATGCATCCAGATTTCCATCCAGACAATTCTCTATGCTGTTTTCACAACTGCCTCTTGAATGATGTACAGGGTCTGCATGAGCACAATGAAGTGTTCTGGAATTCCCATCCTTCTTATGATTATTTATAGTTTGTTATGATTCACAGAGTTGAATGCCTTGGCATAGTCTATAAAATACAAATATCTCCCTAGTATTCTCTGATTTGTGCAGAGATGTCAGATCCATCTGATATCAGTACTGATATCTCTTATTCCACATCCTATTCTGAATCCAGCCTGAATTTCTGGAAGCTTTCTATCAATGCACTGCTAGGACCATTATTAAATGATCTTCAACAAAATTTGCTTGCTGAAACTATATTGTTCTATAATTTGAGCATTTTGTTGGGTCATCTTTCTTTGGAATGGGTACAAATATGGATCTCTTCCAGTCAGTTGGCCAACTAGCTCTTCCAAATTTCTTGGCGTAGACCAGTGACTACCTCCAGTGCTTCATCAGCTTGTGGAAACACTGGCATCTTAATTTATATTCTTTCAGCCTTGTTTTTGGATAATTCCTTTAGTACAGTTTGAACTTCCTTTAGTATCCTTGATTCTTGATCATATGCTACCTCTTGAAATGACTGAATTTTGACTAGTTCTTTTGGTACTGTGACTGTGTATTATTTTCATCTTATTTTGATGATTCCTGCATCATTAAATATTTTCCCACAAAATATTGTAATATTTCAACCTGAGCCTTGCATTTTTCTTTAGTTCCTTCAGCTTGAGATATGTTGAGCCTTTTTAAACCACATATCATCTCACATTTCATTATAATTCTTTACTTTGTCTTCTTGAGTTGCTTTTGGAACTTTCCCTGTAAATCCTTAACTTCATCATTCCTTCTATTTTCTGTAAGTAGTATACATTCATGAGTAAGTTTCAGGGTCTCTTATGATATCTGTTTTGGTCTTTTATATCTTTTGAATTAAATTTTTTTTTCTTCATGTATGATGTTCAGTTTTTTTCTTTTCAAAAGCTTTATTAATATAGTTAACCTACCATGTAATTCAGTGGTTCGAATATATTTAACAGAGTTGTGCAGTAACCAACACTATCAATTTTAGAACATTTTCTTAATTTTTGAACCCATTGTTATTAGATTCCTATCTCCCCCAACTACCCCTGCCATAGCCCTAAGACAATATTAATGTAGTTAATATACCTATAGATTCATCTATCCTGGATTTTATATAAAGAAAATCATACAACCCTCTCTCTTCCCCCAAGAAATTTCATTTCTTTGTTCAATAAAACAAAGAAAAAATGCAATCCAAAAGAAAGCAGAGAATAATACATTAAATAGTATAAATTAGAACAAGTTAAGAATGTGTCCAAAAGGAAAACAAAAGATAAGATAATCAAATTTAATCTAACTAAATATGCATTAGGAGTCCTGGTAATGGTTCTGAGTTGGCCTGTTAACCACAAAGTCAACAGTTGAACCCACCAGCTTCTCCACAGGAGGAAGACTTGGCTTTCTACTCCTAAAAAGATGTATTGCCTCGGAAGCCCATAGGGATTGTTCTACTCTGCCCTATCGGGTTGCTGTGAGACAGAATTGTACCTGATGTTCTTCACAGCTCATCTGGTCTTCCATCAGTAGTGTTCATTGAGTCAAATCTATTCTTGAGATGTTCTCAACATTTAAGTGGGATACAGTCAAGGTTGTATTTTGGCTCCTGTGGACTTGTTTTAATTTTTTGAACTTCAACGTGAACTTACATATGAACAATTGATCATTGATTCCAAAGTCAGCCCCTGACCTTGTTTTAGCTGCTGATAATGAGCTTTTCTGTCCTGTCTTTGCATAGGTGTAGCCAATTTTATTTCTGTGTATTCCATATGGAGAAATCTATGTGTATAGTCACCATTTGTTCTGATTGCCGTTGTGTTAGGCAGGATTTTCGAGAGAAACAAAACAAGTGTGTATATAAGTATATATTTATATAGTGAGAAGGAATATAATAGCTGCTTAGTTCACACAGCAGTACAGAGGGCTCAGTTTAACTCATTTTCATGGAACAGTTAATACACTGACAGTACTTCAATTCCTGTGGGCTGCTGGTCCAAGATCAAGGAAGAAGACATCAGAATCTGCCCTCAGGCAAGACAAGCAAGGTTGGCCACAGACAGCGGACTGCAGGGTGGGGCAGGAGCAGTCAGTAGCTTTTCAGTGTAGCAGAGCAGACCCCAATGGAGTCTCAAGCTCTAATGATGCACACCAAGGCTACATGATCCAGGGGTTAGCTCCGCCCACAGGTAGTGCACCCTATGGTTGAGGTAAAGGACTATCTCAAGCAGCAGCTCACTGGTCCAATCATCAGGGAGAAAGAGGGGGGGGGGGTCAGCCTTCAAAAATATTTATTTTGATCACCCTCCAATCAAGCTGCGACCTGATTAAACACTGCCCCATTTTCCTATGGAGGCTTAGTTGGCACAATAAACCTAACTATCACACCAACGATTATCAAAGTATCTTGGTTGCATGTTGGATTAACTTGAGACTGAAGACGTTCAAGAAGTTCTTCAAGTTATGCATCACTAGATTTAGTGGTTGGTGTATAAGTTTGAATAATAGTTGTATTCACTGAATTTTCTGGTATGTGAATAGATATTATCCCATCACAGATAGCATTGTACTTCAAAAAAGATGTAAAAACGTCCATTTTGATGATGCCATTCCTCTTGAATTTGTCATTCCAAGCACAGCAAACCATATGACTGCCTGATTCAAAATGGCCAATAAAAGTTAATTTCAGCTAACTCATACCTAGGATATGCACTTTATGTGGTCCATTTCATTTTTGATGACTTCCAATTTTCCTAGATTCATACATTTTGCATTCCCAGTTCTAGTTACTAAAAGATGCTTGCAGCTGTTTCTTCTCATTTTGAGTCATGCCCCATCAGCGAATGAAGTTTCTGAAAGCTTTACTCTATCCATGTCATTATGTCATTCTCTACTGTGAGAATGCAGCATTTTCTAAGTTTTAGTTTGAGTCCCTTCTGACCTGAGGAGCTCATCTTCTGGTATGATATCTGACAATGTTCTGATGCTATTTATGAGGTTTTCAGTATCTGACAATGTTCCACTGCTATTCATAGGGTTTCCAGTGGCTAATTTTTCAGAAGCGAGCAGTCTATTCCTTCTTTGTAGTCTATTCTTAGTCTTGAAGCTCCACTGAAATCTATTCACCAGGGGTGACCCTGCTAAGATTTGACATACTAGTAACATAGATTCCAATATCACAGCAACACACAAACTACCTCAATAAGACAAACTGAGAGACAAGTGGTGGAAACTGTTCCTTTGGGTTTCTGAAATTATAGTCATTACCAGGACAGACTGCCTCATCTTTCTTATGCTCAGTGTACTCTAAATTCACGTAAACTCCAGGTTGAAATAATGTGCTTCCTGCATAAACCAGGTTTAAATAGCCTCGAGTTCTGTGTTTGACAAACATGTTCGCCTATGTGTTCCATATAAACAATTTTTAAATACTATAATAATCATACCCATTTCTATAATGTTTCATCAGAAGGTTGAATAGTCCAATTACAGTGAACCCTCATTTATCGCGGTTAATCGGTTCTAGACCCTACCTTGATAAATGAAATTCCATGAAGTAAGATTTATTATTTGTAAATCAAATATTTTCGTAGTTAGAGCATAAAGGACATGAAAAAACACCCTTTAGTCACCATTACACTTGTATTACCCAATTTATTAAACGAAAAAGGGAAAATACAGTAAAACATTTTAGACGTTACAATGATCATTTATTATTTATTATATTATTTATGGCATCTAGTTTACAGTATTACATATTTCATATACAGTATTATTATACATAGTTCTTACAAATACTGTAATCAATAGCCTATGAAATGACTTAAGGGATGTACTCTACAGGTGGGTCGCCGTCTTTTTCCTCTGAAGGAGCAGGTGTAGACAATAGGTGCTGTTACGCAAAAACCGCGATAGAGTGAAGCCGCGGAAGTCGAGGCGCGAAGTGGCGAGGGTTCACTGTATGTTATTTTATGGCACATGTCACATATTTAAATTTTGAAATGACCCTCCCTGTGGAATCCTTAAAAAAGGCTGAAGCCCGGAGGGGAGGGAGAACAAAGAACAAGAACCGAGACAGGAGGAGAAGTTAGAACGGAGGAGGGAGAACTCAGGCGCAGAGAGCTTTGGCACGCGTTGCGGGACGCAGAGCCGCTTCCAGCTAGGCCGCATGTCCGGGAGGAGCCCCTTGGGTGCTGTAAATCTGAAACTTCTTCTTTCATAAAACTCACTTCGATCACGACAAAAAAAAAATTTAAATAAATAAATAAATAAATAAATTTTGAAATGACACTTTCACACCATTAAATGTCCCCTGAAAGATGTTCTAGCAGTTTCATTATATAAATACCTACTTCTTGCATTTTAAAACTACATTAATTTTTTTTAATTAGAAAGAATGTTACAATTTTTCTTAAACGATGCAGCCCTTTCTTTCAACACATATTTTAAGTCCATTTCCCTATGACATAGTAACCGATTAGCATATATTTTTTGTTTGATAATCTTTGATTAATCACCGTATCAGACTTTACTGTAAGATAAATGTGCATTTAAGTTGACTTTTTAAATTTTTCTGTGATCATAGTGTCTAAATGGTAAACATTTTCTTTTGTTTTGTCATTCTAATTATTGTTAGCAGTACAATATTTCAAATTCTTTTTTGGATAATATGTTATAAAATTAATGTTTTTTATTACACACAGACAGTGTGTTAATCCAGGTTGTCGAAGTATTTCTTCTTTATCACGTATGCTGACCTTTACCAAATACTAATCTCTTCTAATAATATGTCCAAAGTACTTGAGACAGTCTCACCATTCTTGCTGTATCACTTCCAACACAGATGTGACCTTTTGGTAGTCCATGGTACATTAAATATTGTTATCTGAAACCATAATTTGAGCATAATGATTGAGGGTAGGGGGAAGGGGTAGGAGTAGTGTGAGAATAGGGGATTCAATTGCAATGATCAACCTGGGGACAAACAATAGAAACATGGGTGAAAGGGGATAGCAGACAGTGTAAGACATTAAAATTATAATAATATATAAGTTATCAAGGGGTCACAAGGGTAAGAGGGTCGGGGAGGGAAGGAGAAAGAGGAGCTGATACCAAGGGCTCAAGCAGAAAGGACATGTTTTGAAAATGTTGATGGCAACATATATACAAATGTGCTTGATATACGGATTGTTATAAGAGCTGTAAGAGCCCCCAATAAAATGATTTATAAATATATATATGCTATAAAATCCTTCAATATTTCAACTAGAAGCTTGATATTTTGCTTCAGTTCTTTCAGCTTGAGATGCTGAGTGTGTTCTGTCCTTTTGGTTTTCTAATACCAGATCTTTGCACATTTCTTTATAATGCTTTACTTTGTATTCTTGAGTTGTCTTTTGATATTTATTGTTCAGTACTTTTACTTCTTCCACTTGCTTTAGCTACTCTAAGTTCAGGAACAAGTTTCAGTGTGTCTTCTGACATTCACTTTGGACTTTCATTTCTTTCCTGTGTTTTTCATGACATTTTGCTTTCATTATGTATGATGTTCTTCATGCCTTCTTACCACTCACAAGGCCATTAGGGTTCAATGCATCATATCTGTTCTTGACATGCTTTCTAAATTCAGGAAGGATATACTGATTAATTTTCTTTACTTTCAACTTGCATATTTGAACTTGCATGTTAGTAATTGATGGTCTATTCCACAGCCAGTCCTAGCCTTCCTTTTGTTTATGTTATTGAGCTTATCTGTGGTCTTTTCCCATGTTTGTAGTCGTTAGGTCCCATTGAGTCAGTGCTGCCCCATAGCAACTCTATGCACAGTAAAACAAACAAGCAAACACACACACACACATACAAATGAACAAAACTGCCAGTCCTGCACCATCCTCACAATTGGTCTTATTCTTGAACCCATTATTGCAGCCACCATGTCACTCTGTCTTATTGAGATACTTCCTCTTTTTTATTGTTCCTCTACTTTACCATGAATGATGTCCAAGGACTGGTCTCCTGACAACGTGTTCCAAATACATGACTCAAAATCTCCCCATCCTTGCCTCTGCAGATAGGATTGTTCTTTTGGAAGTCCATAGTACCTTCAATATTCTTCACCAGCAAATAATTCAAATACACAGATTCTTCATCAGTTTCTCTTATTCGGTCTTCCCATCTCACTGCCATCAAGTCAATACTGACTCACAGTGACACTAAAGGACAGGCTTGAAATGCCCTTGTTAGTTTCAAAGGCTGTATCTCCTTATGGGAGTAGAAAGCTCCATTTTTCTCCCTTGGAGATGGTTTCAAACTGCTGACATTGGAATTAGCAGCATAGCATAGAAGCCCTATGCTACCAGGGATCTGTTTTTGTTGTTGTTAGGTGCCATCAAATCCGTTGTGACCCATAGCTACTCTAAGCGCAGTAGAACAAAAAAACTGTTTATGCACCATCCTGACAATCATTCCTATGCCTGAGACTGTTGATGCAGCCACTGTGTCAGTACATCTCATCTAGGGCCTTTAACGTGGCCTCTTCACTTTACCAAATATGATACCCTTCTCCAGGGACTTTTCTTTCCTGAAAACATACCCAAACTATTTAAGTCAAAGTCTGGTCATCCTTACCTCTAAGAAGCACTCTGACCTTCCTTATTCCAGATCGGTTTGTGCTTTCATAAGTCCATGGTACTTTCAGTATTCATCAGCAGTACCATAATTCAAATTGATCTACTCTACTGCAATCTCTCTTATTCAGTGTGCAACTTTTATGTGCATATGAGGCAATGGAGAATAGCATGGCTTGGATCAAGTACAATTTACTAATCTAAATAACATCCTTGCTCTTCAACACTCTAAATAGGTCCTGTGCAGTAGATTTATTTTTTGACTACTACTTCCATGAGCATTGATTGTATATCCAAGTAAGACAAATTCCTTAACACCTTTAACCTTTCTCCATTTAACATTTTACCTATTGGTCTACTTGTGAAGGTTTTGGTGTTCCTTATATTGGGTTGTAATCCATATTTAAGGCTACAATCCTTCATTTTAATCAGCAAGTGCTTCAATTCCTCCCTACTTTTGGCAAGCAAGGTTGTGCTATGTGCATATATGAGATTGTTAATAAGCCTTCCTCCAATCCTAATACTGAACTCTTCTTTGTATAATCCAACTTCTCTAATGATTTCCTCAGCACATGGATTGAACATGTTTGGTCAGAGGATACAATCCTGATGCACACCTTTCTTGTTTTTGAACCATGCAGTATTCCCTTGTTCTGTTCACCCAACTGCCTCTTGATCTATGTACAAGTTGCTCAAGAGCACAATGAAGTGTTCTGGGATTGCTATCCCTCTCAAGTTTATCCATTGTTTAGTATGGTCCACATAATCACCCTCGCACAGTCAATGAAGACAAGTAAACATCTTTCTGATATTCTCTACTTTCAGCCAAGATACATCTAATATCAGTAATGATATGCCCTGTTCCATGACTTCTTCTGATTCCAGCCTGAACTTCTGGCAGTCTGCTGTCAAGGTCCTGTTGCAATCACTGTTCGATGATCTTAAGCACAATTTTACTTGTGTGCAATGTTAGTGATATCTTTTGATAATTTGGCATTCTATTGAGTCACCTTTCTGTGGATGAGCACATATATGAATCTCTTCCAAATATTTAGTCAAGTAACTATCTTGTGGATTTTATAGACAAGTGAATTCTTCCTTTCTTCTTCGGCTTTCTAAAACATTTCAATGGGAATTCCATCAATTTCTGAAGTCCTGTTTTGGCTCATGCATTCAGTGTAGCTTGAAGTTCTTCCTTGAACATCCTTGTTCTTGTTCATATGCTACCTCCTAAAATGGTGCACTTTTGACCAGTTGTTGTTGTTGTTTTGTGTAGTGATACTGTGTGTTCTTTCCATTTTCCCTTGATGCTTCTCATGTCATTCAATATTTTGTCTAATACTAGGTACTAGAATTTTGTGCTAATATTTGGCTTTGCCTTCTTGAGCAGCCCTTTGAAATTTTGTATTTAGCTTCTTTACTTCATCCTTTCTTTCATTTGCTTTTGCTACTCTACAATTAAGAGCAAGTTTTAGAATCTCTTTTGAATTCTACTTTCATCTTTTCTCTCTTTCTTATCTTTTCAGTGACCTTTTGCTTTCTTCATGAATGATGGTCTTGATGACCTCCCACAGTTCATCAGATTTTCTGTCATTAGTGTTCAATGTGTCATTTCTGTTCTTAAGGTGTTCTTGAAATTGAGATTGGGTAGACTAAAGGTCTTATTTTGACTCTTGTGGATTTGTTTTAATTTTCTTCAGTTTTATCCTGAACTTATATATGTATATACAATTAATAGTCTGTTCCATTGTTGGCCCCTGGTCTGGTTTTACCTGCTGATTTTGAGGTTCACCATCATGTCTTCCCACAGATGTAGTAAATTTGTTTTCTGTGTATTCCTTCTGGGGAAATCCCTTTGTGTCGATGGAATTCTAAAAAGGTATTTGCTATGAACATGTTATTGGTTTCACAAAATTCTATATTGCAATCTCCAGTTTCATTTCTATCACCAAATCTATATTTTCCCACTACTGTTCCTTCCTCTTTGTTTCAAATTTTTATATTCCAAATACTAATAACTATCAATGCACCTTGAATGCATGTTTGATGAATTTCTGACTGAAGTTGTAGGTAGAATTCTTCAATCTCATCATCACTAGATTTTCTGCTGCACACAGTGGAATAATATTTGTATTGATTACATTACCTTGAATGTGGGTAGATATAATCCAATCACAGATAGCATTGTACTTCATGATGGATTTATCAAGATTCTTTCTGAAAATGAATGCCATGCAATGACTCTTGATTGTGTTATTTCTGGCATAATAAATCATATGATATTCTGCTTCATAGTGCTCAATACCTGTTCATTTCAACTCACTGATGAGGAAGATTTTGATCTTCATACATTTCATTTCATTTTAGATCTCTTCCAATTTTCCTAAATTCATACTTAGTACATTTCAAGTTCCAGTTATTAGAAGATTATTTACAGCTCTTTATCTTTATCTTGAGCTGTGCCTCATCAGTAAACAAAGAACTTGACACTCCACTCCCACAGGCTTTACTTGACTCACGTCACCGAGATTGATTCCTCTCCCAGAAATCAGCTCGTTTTCAGTCACATTTCTAGTGCTCTCAGACTTGCAGGGCCCATATGTATCTCTGACAGTGTTCTGCTTCCTTTGTTTAGGCTTTCTGTATTTGAAAATGTTTCGAACTATGCACAAGGTTTTCAGCGGCTCCTTCCTCCAAACTGGAGAGCCTAGTTCTTCCTAGTTGTCTGCTCTAAGCCTGGAAACTCCATTGAAACCTGTTCACTTGGGGTGACGCTTCTGGCATTTGAAATACCAGTGATGCAGCACTTCCAGCATCGCAGCAACAAACATACCACCACAGTATTACAAACTAACAGACGAGAGGCTCTACTTAGGGCTCTAGGCAGTTTTATTCCTGTTTATTCCACTTAAATAGATCCACATACATAAGTTGCCTTTTATCTTGCTGGAAAAAGTATTTTCAATGAAGAACCCCTTCTTCTTGCAAAATTCTACAATGTAATCTATTTTCCAACTACTGGTCTTTCCTCTATTCCTAAATTTCACATTCAATCATCAGTAATTGTCAATGCATTTTAATTTCATTTTTGATCAATTTAAGACAACTAGTTTGAGGAATTTTTAACTTTAGTAGTTGGTGTGTAAATTTGAATAATAGTTGTATTGATTTGAATTTCTTATAGATATATAGATCATATTCTATCACTGACACAATTGTATTTCAAGATAGATTTTGAAATGTTCTTTTTGATAATGATTGATGCTATTTCTCTTGAATTTGTCATTCCCAGCCTAGTAAACCATATCATTTTGCATATAAAAATGACCAATGTCAGTCTATTTGAGCTCACTTATCAACAGGGTATTAATTTTTATGCTTTCCGTTTCATTTCTTATGACTTCCAATTTTCCTACTTTCATACTTCATACAATCCATGTTCCATTTAATAATAAATGTTTGAAGCTGTTTCTTTTCATTTTGCATCATGCCTCATCAGCAAATGACAGTTTTGAAAACTTTGCTTTGTCTAATGTAGTAAGAACAACTCTATTTTGAGGAGCCAGTTCATCCCAGTTATATTTTGAATGCCTTCCAACATGAGCTGCTCATCGTTTAGCGCTATATCAGACAATGTTTCCCTTCTATCCATACAGCTTTTCACTGAGCAGTTTCTTGAAAATAGACCACCATGTCTTTCTTTCTAGTAAATTTTTAGTCAGGAAGCTTCACTGAAACCTGTTCTTGACCCTGGATGAGCCTAGTGGTATTTGAAAACTGATGTCCTAATGTCCAGTGTCACTGTACATATATACTTGTCATAGTAAAACAAAATGACAGACATTATTAAGCTTAATAAACAAATGAATACATTTTAAATTTTACTTGTTTCATTTATAGGCACCTTATTTAATCTGGTATACATAAAGACAGGAAAATGAAATGTTAATTCAAAACATTTTTGCCAATATAATATATTTTGTGAAGTATTTGATCATGTTGTATGTATCTATGTAAGGTATATGTGTGTGTTTGTGTATATGTTTTTAAAATCTTGTAGCAGTATTTAGCTTATTCATTTTATAGGATGTACCTATTATAACACCTAACAAATAAAAACCAATTCACTTCCAAAACAGTTATCTTAAACATAATGTCTTTAGTCAGAAAAATAAGGTAGTCTGACTTCCTTTTTCTAATTTAATTAATAGGTATTTAAATGTGTTTCTGTTGCATATACTCTATGACTATTCATAAGTCTGCATATTGGAAACTCTGAAACTGAATGAGCATCCTATTTACATACTCGCTTATGTGCCCCAGGTGGTGGAGAATAGCTTTGTGGTCTCTTGATAATTAGTTAAGTTTGATTCACATATTGGAATTAAATACAACAATCTTGATTTGAAAACAAGTTAAGTTTTGTTTTTGTTTTGCACTGATTGCACATCACTTTACTAAACTACTTCAAACTTTTTCCATTTATTATGGTACTACCCATTAGTCTAGTTGTGAGACATTTAATCTTTTAAAAATTGAGTTGTAATCCATACAAAAGGCTTGTCCTTGATCTTCATCAACAAGTGCTTCAGGTCTTCCTCACTTTCAGCAAGCAATGCTGTGTCATCTGCATAATTCAGGTTGTTAAACCTTCCTCCAATGTTGATGCTGTATTCTTCTTCATATAATCCAGCCTCTCTGATGATTTGCTCAGCATAGAGATTGAATAAGTATTGTGGAAGAACCCAGAAGCACTCCTTTCCTGGTTTTAGACGATGCAGTATTCCCTTGTTCCATTTGCAGAACTGTGTCTTGATCCATGTACAAGTTCCTCGTGATAGCAAGGAAGCATTCTGGAATTCCTATTCTTCTCAAGGTTATCCATAGATTGTTATGATCCATGAAGTCCAATGACAGCATAGTCAATAAAACACAAGTAAATATCTTTCTGGTATTCTAAGCTTTTAGCCAAGGCCCATCTGACATCAGCAACGATATCTTTTGTACCAAGATCTCTTCTGAATCCGTTCTGCATCTCTGGTAGTTCCCTATCAATGTACTGCTGCCAATGTTGTGTGATTTTTACTTCCATGCGATACTAATGATATTATTCTGTAATTTGCACATTCTCTTGGATCGATCACCTTTCTTTGGAATTGGTACAAATATGGGTCTCCTAGGGTCAGTTGGCCCGGAAGCTATCTTCCAAATTTACTGGCATACATAAATGAGTTCTTCCAATACTTTATCAGCTTGTTGAAACCTTCCAGTTGGTATTACATTAGTTTATAGAGCCCAGCTTTTGGCTAATACTTTCAGTGCAGCTTGAACTTCTTCCATTAGCACCATCATTTCTTGCTTATATGCCACTTCCTGAAATAGTGGAAATGTCGACTAATTCCTTTTGGTACAGTGACTTCCTATTTTGGCTTCAATTCTAGGTCTTTGCACAGTTCTTTATAATATTTGGTTTCCCTTCCCGAACTGCCCCTTGAAATTTTCTATTCAGTTATTTGACTTCATCATTTCTCTCATTTGTTCAGTGGTAAATAGTTAGAAATAAGAAGCCCACTCTGGTGGCAGAGCATTAAAGCATTTGTTTGTTAACTGAAATGTCAACAGTTTGAACTTAACACCCTAATACATGGGTAACATTCGGCTTCTGTAAAGATTACAGTCTATGGGCCAGTTCTACTCTTGCTGGTTTGGTTCACTTTGTGCATTATTTGAGTGGGTTGATTTTTTTATGGTAGTGTTTTGTATATTGTTTTTAGGCTGTTGGCTAATATCATTATTGATTATCTGTCTAAATAACTCCCTTTAGTGTTTTAAAAATGAGGTTGCTCCTGATTTTATGAATTTCCTTACCTCTTTTCTTTTGCTTGAAAATGTCCTTTTTTCTCCCTCATATTTGAGGGATAATATTACATGATAAAATTCTTCATTAGAAAATACTCTTTCAGGGTTTAGCATACATTATTGCATTGTCTTTTGTTTGTTTGTTTGTTTTGCCAGCATGGTTTCTATTGAAGTTTCAATGTTATTCTTATTGGTCCCCCATTACAGATAATTTTTCTTTTTTCTCTCAAGTTGCTCTTAGGATTCTTTCCTTTTCTTTGATGTTAAAATCTATGATAAGTCACAGTGAATTTCTTTTGTATTCAAATCTATGTGGGTTACTTTCAACTTCCTGAATAGTTATTTTCTGTTCTGCCCTGGTGTTGGGAAAAATTTCTTTCAGAATTTCTAAGTTTTTTTTGTATCTATTTTTTGTCTCTTCTACTTGGAAGATACAGAACTCAGGTGTTTTATTCTTCTTCCACCCTCTTTTTAGATTTTGCCTGGATATGGTGGTGATAGAAGGTCTCTTTCCATATTTTTCTAGAATTTCCCACAAGCTTTTCTTTATATTTCTAGAAATAAATATGAAACCTTATAACTAAAACCATTTAGTATTCAATATTAATGTTAATAAAACTTTATTCACACGACTTTGCTGTTTCACAACTACCACAAAATTTAAGTTCAGATGAACAGTTGATTGACATTTATCTACCTAATGGAATGTTTTAATAAAGTGAAATTGATGTTCTCTGGCAAATTACATCAATGTACTTTTAAGATTATCTCACTGCTATAGTAATTCATCAAGTTGTACAACAAACAAAGAAATTGTCTTATAAATTGTTGTTAATACTGTTAAGACATATTGGTGAAGTATTCATTAAGTATTTTCACCAAGTTAAGTTAATATATTAAGTTAATATAATAAGTGTTTTCTCCAAGTACTCTACTGCTAAGATTCAGTACAGATTAAAATTTTATGAAATTGAAAGACAATTCATTTATTTTTGATGTATAAGAAAATTTGACATCCAGCAGATTTTGAAATTAAATGAATTCTGGTAAAATAAGAATTATTAACTTACATCTGTTTGTGAATTTAGTCATTTAAGAGAACCACTTTAAATACTGTACTAATGATTGTGCTACTGACAATCAGCAGATGCAAATGCATCACCATGTGTTTTCATTGTTAGCATAGATTAAAGCAACTTTAGAATTTCTATATAAGAGTAGGCGATGTACAAATGCGCTTTACACAATTGATGTGTGTATGGATTGGAATAACAGTTGTATGAGCCCCTAATAAAATGTTAAAAAAAAAAAGAGTAGGCGAACTGAGTTATAAAAACATCATTATTAGGAGAGATTTCCTCTTTTTACAACTACCTCTTTACTTTACCAAGGAACACTGGTAATATAGTGGTTACACATCAGGCTGAGATTACACAGGCCAGTAGTGCAAAATTACAGTCCTCTGATGGAGAGAGATGGGGCTTTCTAGTCCCGTAAACACTTAGTCTAGGAATCTTACATCAGGGTTGCTGTGGTTTGGCATGGACTCATGACAGTGAGTTTGGATATTTGATTTTCTACTTTACCTAGCACAGTGTCCTTTTCCTAAGACTGGCCCCTCCTGTTAACATGTCAAAAGTATGTGAGACAAGTCTTGTCGCCCTCATCTCTAAGGAAAATGGTCATTGTAATAACTCCAAATCAGAATTTTCTTCTCTACTGACAGTCAATGATATCGTCAATTGTTTTCCAATATTTTTCACCAGCACCAATATCCAAATACATCAGTTCTTCTGTAGTGTTCTGTATTCACTGTCCATTTCTCACATGCATATGAGTGATTGCAAAGACCATGCTTGGGTCAAGTGCAATTTGTTTTCAAAGTGACAGCTTTGCTCGTTAACATCTTAAAGAGTCTTGTGCAGCAGATTTCCCCAATGCAATATTTTGTTCGTCATTTAAATTTTTGGCAGTTTTCTCTATGGGCCTCGTTTGTCGATCAAAGCCAAATGAAAGCATTGAAAAATTATTTCCCCCTCCTTTTTAGTTGGCTGCCATATGCATTCCTGGATTGGGTCTGACTCCTGCAGGAGCACCTGAACTTCACCCTGGGAATTTGTAATTTTGTGGCTTTTCCTCTATGCCCCTTGTGCTTTTTAAGCTTATTGCACATGACTCGTGTTTTACTTGTCCTTTATGCTTTGGAAAAGAATAAAAAGAGGAAGTGGATAGTGGGGGAACAGGGAGGGCACCACTAACCCACATACGCAAAAGTATTATTCGTGTCTGCAAAGGAGAGAGGGACCAGATTTCAATCTGGGGCGCCAAGCCTTGAGGACAACATACGTGCAGGAAGCCACCAACTAGCAAAAAGGTCTGTGGGCTGGGCCCCAATCCCAGCTATGAGGACCCCCCACCACAGCTCTAAGGGGACTGCACTGGAGACAGTGCGAGAATTGTGCCCAGTCTGACACCACCTCATCTGGTGAAACAGAAGGGAGTGCAACAGAGCAGCAAGGGGAACAAGGCAATGAAATCCCTGAGGAATTCCAAAAATAGACTTTGAAAATGGTGGACAGGGCTTGGCACCTCACCAGACTCAATTGGAAAAGCTTCCTAAGGGTCAGCAGGCAGATATTGAACTATTTATAGGCTTTTGTTGTTGTTGTTGTTGTTTCTCTTGTGTCTATCTATATAAGATGGACAGGATAAACAGTTCTGAGGAGAGAACAATGGGGGCCGACTGCTCTGGGGGGACATGGGAAAGGAGGAGGTAGTGGTAAGGGGCGTGCAACAAACCCAGTCACAAGTGAACAACAAGAGATCTAAAATTCATGGCTAGGAAGGTGTAGAATGTCTGGTAGGGTTTGATCAAGTGCAGTGTAGCCAAGGGGAATTACTGAGAGCCGAATGAAAATCGAACAGGATAGTGGATCAGGAGAAAAGTAAAAGGAAATAGAGGAAAGAACTAGGTGGCAAAAGACATTTATAGAGGTACTAATGTAGGAATGTACACATATAAATAAATTAATATATAATGACAGGGATATAGGTCTATGTACATATATTTAAATATTAAATAGTAAGGTAGCTGATGCACATTGGTTCTCTGCTCCAGTACTCCCTCAATGCAAGAACACTTTGTTCAAATAACCTGGCATTCCCTGATGCTCACCTTCCTGACACAGTCACTGAAGAAAAAAATGGGTGCACAAGAAAATGTGGTGAAGAAAGCTGATGGTCCCCAGCTATTAAAAGATAAAGCATCTGGGTTCTTAAAGGCTTGAAGTTAAGTAAGCAGCCACTAGAAGGGAAGCAACAAAGCCCACATGGAGAAGAACATTAGCTTGTGTTATCACAAGGTGTTGACAGAATTGGGTATCCGGCGTCTGAAGACCCCCCAAAATTATATCAATGTGAATGATGGTCTGAGTAGAGACCCAAAGCCCATCTGTAGACAATTGGACATCCCCTCACAGAAGGGACACAAGGAATGAACAAGTTAGCCAGGTTTGCAGCATAGAATGGACACACAATATTCCTCTAGTTCTTTAATGCTTCCTCCCCCCAACCCCTCCACCGATATCATGACTCCAATTATACCTTACAAATCTGGTTAGACCGGAGCATGTACACTGGAAGAGATAGGAGCTCTCAGTACATGGAATGCAGTAGTGATACCCTGAATGTAGGGGGCAGAAGGGGGAGAAGGGGTAGAAATAAGGAGCCAATTGCAATGATCGATGTATAGCCCTCCACCTCCCCCCCTACCCACCCACCTAGGGGGATAAACAACAGAAACATGGGTGAAGGGAAACAAAGAATGGTGGAAGACATGAAAATAATAATAATTTATAATTTATGGAGGGTGAGAGGGTGGGGAAGTGAGGGTTAAAAGAGGAGCTGTAAAAAGAAAATTTTAATCCCACATGGAAGAACATACCAGCCTGTGTGATCTCGAGGTGTCGAAGGGATCACTGAAGACAAATGAGTGCATAAGAAAATGTGGTGAAGAAAGCTGATGGTGCCCGGCTATCAAAAAGTATAGCATCTGGGGACTTAAAGTCTTGAAGGTAATCAAGCGGCCATCAAGCTCGGAAGCAACAAAGCCCACATGGAAGAAGCACACCAGCCTATGCAATGACGAAGTGTTGAAGAGATCAGGTAAGGCTTCATCAGAACAAAAAATCTTACCATAGTGAATGATGGGGGGAGTGCGGAGTGGAGACCCAAAGCCCATTAGTAGGCCACTGGAGATCCCCTTGCAGACGGGTCTCGGGGAGGAGATGAGCCAGTCAAGGTGCGATGTAGCAACAATGAAAAATACAACTTTCCTCTAGTTCCTAAATGTTTCCTCCCCGCTCCCACTAACATGACACGAATTCTACCTTGCAAGTCTGGCTAGACCAGAGGATGTACACTGGTACAGATAGGAACTGGAAATACAGGGAATCCAGGGTGGATGATCCACACAGGACCAGTAGTGTGAGTGGCGATACTGGCAGGGTAAGAGGGAGAGGGGTTTGGAAAGAGGGAACCGATTACAAGGAACTATATGTGACCTCCTCCCTGGGGGATGGACAACCAAAAAGTGGATGAAGGGAGACGTCGGACAGGGCAAGATATGACAAAATAATAATTTATAAATTATCAAGGGCTCATGAGGGAGTGGGGAGTGGGGAGGGAGGGGAAAAATGAGGACCTAATGCCGGGGGCTTAAGTGGAGAGGAAATGTTTTGAGAATGATGAGGGCAATGAATGTACAAATGCGCTTTATACAATTGATATTTGTATGGATTGTGATAAGCATTGTATGAGCCCCTAATAAAATGATTACATTTTCTTTTTAAAATGATGATGGCAACATGCATACAAATGTGTTTAATACAACTGATGTATGTATTGTTATAAGATCTGTAATAGCCCCAATACAAAGAATTATCAGAAACAAGAAAGAAAGCATTCACAACTTCGATATTTTCTGTATCATGATGTTATATATTGGTTCATTTGTGAGGTCTAGTTTAGCTTCTATTACATTGGGTTGTAATACATAAGGCTGTAGTTTTTTATCTACATCAGCAAGTACTGCAAGTGCCCCCTGCTTTCAGCAAGCAAGAGTGTCATTTTCATGCTACAGGTAGTTTAGGCCATGTTCTTCTTCATATATCCCAGCTTCTCAGATTATTTGTTCAGCATACAGATGGAATAAATATGTTGAAAGGATACAACACCAACACACACTTTTCCATTTTTGGATAGTCCTAATATCTTAATGACTGCCTGTTGGTCCATGTACAGGTTCTAAAAGAGGACAGTGAAGTGTTCTGGGATTCCTGTTTTTCTCAAGATTATCCTTAGTTTGTTATGATCCATAGAGTCTTTCATCTTTCTGATATTTTCTACTTTCAAATAAGATCCATCTGCTCTCAGCAATGATATCCCTAATACTATGTATCCTTGTGAATTTCTGGCAGCTTCCTGCTATATGTAGCTAAAACTCCTTTTGAATTATCATCACACAATTTTACTGGCATGCTGTTAATACGATTGTTTGATAATATCCACATTCTGTTGGGTCACTTTCCTTTGGAATGAGCATATATATATAAGTTGATTTTCCAGGTAGCTGCCTTCCAAATTTCTTGGAATAAACCAGTGACTGCTTCCAATACCACATCACTTTTTTGAAAGCTTGGCATTCTGTCAATTCCTGTATACTCATGCTTTCAGTGCAACCTGGGTTTTCTTCAATACCATTGATTTTTTGAAAACCATATTCAGCCGCTTGAAATGGTTGAATTTTGACCAGTTTCTTTTATGAAAAGTGATTCTATGCATTTCTTCTCATATTTTTCATAATCCCTTAATACATTTACCATTTTGCCCATAGAATCCTTCAATATTGTACCCTCTGAGGTTTGATTTATTTTCCTTAGTTCTTTGAGCTTGTGATACATTTTTCTAATTTCAGATCTTTCCATATTTTATTGTAATATTTTACTTTGTCTTAAGCTGTTTTTTGAAATTTTCTGTAAAACTCTTTCATGTCTTCATTTTTTCTTTTCACTTTAGCTACTCTCCATTCAAGAAGAAGTTTCAGGGTCTCTACTGACGCCTGCTTTGGTCTTTACGTTATTGCCTGTCTTGTTACTGACATTTTAATTTCCTCATGTATGATTATATTGATGTCATCTCTCAACTTCTTTGGTATTTAATCATTAGTATTATATACAGCAAGTCTATTCTTGAGATGGTCTATAAATCCAGATGGGAAAAACTCTAGGCTGCAATTTGGTTCTTACAGACAGGAACTTGCATACTGACAACTGATGGTCTGTTTCACAGGAGCTCCTAACCTCCTTTTGGCTGAAGACATTGTGCTTCTCCATTGTCTCTTCCCACACATGTAGTCAATTTGGTTCCTGAGTCTTTCATCTGACAGGGTCCGTGTGTATACTTGCCATTTATATTATTGGTAAAAAGTATTTGTTGTAAAGCAGCCATTGGTCTTGCCAGATTCTATCATGCAATCTCCAAGTTCATTTCTGTGAAAATAACTTATTTTCCAATGGCTCATCCTTCATCGTAATTTCCAAATCAAATTCTAATCACTAATAATCATCAGTGCATCTTGATTGAATGTTTTATCAATTTCTCGTGAAGAAGTTGGCCTAAGTCTTCAATTTCTTCATCATTGGCCTTAGTGGTTTGTGTGTAAATTTGAATTACAGTTCTATTAAGTGGTCTTCCTCATAGGAGTATAGATATTTTTCTATCATAGGCAGCATTATATGTAAAGATGGATCTTGAATTGCTCTTTTTGATAATAAATGTGATAGCATTCCTCTAGAATTTGTCATTTGCTGCAATGTAGTCACATGGTTGTCCAATCAAAAAGGTCAGTAGCAATCTATACTGACTCAATAATACCTAGGATTTTGATCTTTATGTATATCATATTCAGTTTGAAGACTTTCCATTTTTCTAAACTCATACTTTTTACATCTTATGTTTGTTTTGTGTTTTTATCATTTTATTGGGCGCTCTTACTGATGTTGTAACAATTTGTAATTTAATTGGATCATGCATGATTATGCAATTGCTTCCACCATCAGTTTCAAAACATTTTCATTCTTCTTGAACTCCTCGATATCAGCTTTCCTTTCTCCCTTCCCCGCCTATGAGCCCTTATTTTTATGTTATATATGTTATAAATTATTGTTATCCATGTCTTACACTGTCCAATGTATCCATTCACCTACAATTCTGTTATTTATTCTCCTCGAGTGGGATTGTACAGTCATTATTGCTATAAGCGCCCCCTTTCCTCCCCTGCCCTCTTCCCTTACCCCCAGAATCATTACCCCCACCCCCACTACTGTTTCTCAAGGGCTACCTATCCTGACTTTCATCCATCAATCGATCTTAGTTATTATACACCTGAGCATACTCATGTCTAACTAGGTTAATGAGGTAAGAGAAGAACCATAATAGTGAGGGGAGGAAATATTAAAGAAGTAAGGATAGTTGTGTGTTTCATCAGTGCTGTATTGCATTCTGGGTAAACATCCCTTCCATGTGGCACTTCTGTTAAGGGAGTTTGGGGCCTTTCTTTCTTTCAGGTGAGTTTTGGTCCTCCACCCTGTCCATGCCCCTTCGCATCTATTTGATTGCTTGTTTTGTTTTGTTAGTTTCATTGTTTTAACTTCTGATACCTATTCCACCAACACCTCATGATCACACAGGCTGGTATACTTCTTCCATGTGAGCTTTGTTGCATTCCTGCTAGATAGTAGTTTGTTTGACTTCAAGCCTCTAAGACCCCAAATGCTCTATCTCTTAATAGCCGGGCATCATCCACTTTCTTCACCATATTTGCTTCTGATGATTAGTGAATGTTTGCTGCTGACTCTTCATATTTTGTGTAATGCTCATAAACAAATGTTAGTCTGAAACTTTTATTCCAAAGAAGACCTCCTTCCCTGCCTTCGTCCTTTTATACATCCCTCTCATTCCATCTGGGAAACTTTTGGAGATTCTGCCACTAGAATTGGTTGTCACAGAAGACATGCTTTTCTCTTTTAGAATGTTTCATACAAGTTTCAAAGGCTCTTAGGCTTCAAAGTCAGGGAGAGACCAATAGTTGCACATTAGATGGCAGCTCTGACAGCCAGGGGGATGAAGCAAAGACAAAGTAAGAAGACAGACGGAACGAGTGAGCGAGCACAAGCTTAAAGTAAGGAGAGTCGCAGTGGAATATAGAGACTAGGGCAAGAATTGAGAAGTGAGAAGATGGGAAAATATGAAAAACTGAATTTATTGACATTGTTCCAAACTACTTCCAATAAATATTCTTCAACTCATAAGTCAGACTGTGAGTTCTAGCTTGATCATTTTGTCTGGTTTGTTTGAAATGTATTTGGAGGCTTGTTTGATGAAAATATTTTTCATATAAAAATCTGTACACACAGTTGTTTACAGATTCCACATTTGTGTTTTCAGCATCAGAATTTTATAAGATACAGTGATTAGTATGACTGGTTAACAAGTATTCATTATATCTTAAGGGTTTTTTTTGTGTGTAAATTGGGTGAAGATTTACAAAGCAGATCACTTTTCTTTTCAATAAATTGTACACATTTTGTTTCATGTCATTGATTGCAGTCCCACAATGTAATATCATGTCCCCCACTTCCCTCCTATATTGTTTCCATCCCTTCTTTCCTAACTCTTCTGGACTTTTCATTTTTCTTTGAGTAAATGCTGCCCTTTTATCTTATATAGTTGATTCTAGTAAGGTGTGTGTAAACTTTTCTACTGACAGGTTGAAAATTGAACCTTGGGGGTGAATTCATTTCCATACCAGAAGGGTGACTAAGGGCCATAATCTCAGGGGCTATATCAGTCTTTATCTTGCCAGTAACTATTTTTTATGATTTCAAATGTTGTTCCAATTTATTTTTTATCCCACTCTATCTAGTAGTAGCTGGGCACCATCTAGTTATTCTGTCTTTAGGGTGGTGGTGACTGATGTTCTCCATGATGTGACCCCTGAGTCCACTGTACTAAGTTATCCATATGAATTGATTTATTTTACTCTTCATTCCTTTAGACAGGAGAGACCAATAGTTGTACCATAGATGACTGCTTTTAAGATTTTTAGGTCCCAGAGTGGTTACGCTTTGTGTTGCTAAACAAAAGGTTTCAAACAAAAGGTTTGAAACCACCAGCCACTCCACAAGAGAAAGACTGGACTTTCTGCATTGAAAACCACAGTGGTAGATCTACCCTGCCCTATAGAGTTGCTATGAATCAAAATCAACTAGATAGAACTATGTTTTGAGTGAATGAGTCACTACTCATCTAAGTAGGATATAAAACATTGTCTTTGTAGGCTGTATCATACCAATTTATGTTAGAGCCCCTTGAGACTGGTCCTAAGGCTATAAGCCAAGCAACTCAATCTCCAAGATGTTTTCACGTCTAAAAAGTTTTTATAAATTTGCCCTGTCTATGATCTACCACATTTAAACCTATATATATTTGTGATTATATTCCCACTCTCCCATCACAAAGACTGATTACTCTTATATATAGAGTTCTGACTTAAATAGGAAAAATTTTTATGTCTATAAAGTTACCTTGTGAATATAAATCAAATTATATAAATCAAAAATAAGAAATTATAATTTCTCAGCCAGTATAACTTTTAAAAGGAGTTTTTCTGAAGTTTCTATCCTTAGATAAAATATATATAAAATAGAAGTAAGGAGGTAAAGCCAACTCTATTCAGCATCAGAAATTATTCATTGCTAAAATACATCAATAAAATTGACAAATTCAATTGCATTCAAGGACCTTATCCAGGATAATGAAATGAAAGAAGGCCATTTGCATAATTTCTATTCAAAAGTTTTATATTCTCCCTTGTTCACATCATTAATTTTAATTTAGCATACTTATCTGGTGAATTTTTTTCTTTGCACAAGAGGAGAATATTTCCCATATGTCTATATGAACTCATTACATGATAATTCTATGGACTGAGTAGTGTTTTATGTATAATAGCTGATACAAAAAATGGGTCAGAAACAGATTCTGACTTCAATGATCTTACAGTATAAATATGGGAACTACAATAATGGTAGATGAGTGAAAGAAAGGCAGCTCTAAAGTAGGTTTTACGCAAGCATATTTCAACAAAATAAGGCTCTGGGAGTGTGTGAAAGAAGGGCAGCACTATTGCCCTTATGCAGGCACTTTACTGCATTTCACAGATATTACTGTTTTCAAAATGTAAAGTTCATGGCAATCCTGAATCCAACAAGTCTATTGGTTCCATTTCTCAAACAATCGGTTCCATTTCTCAAACAGCATGTGCTCACTTCTGTCCATTTGCATGTTGGTAATTCTCACAAAATTTTAATCTTTTTTACATAATGCTGTTGTACATATAATCAACTCAGTGATTAAGAATTTTTATATGCACTGCAAAAAAAGAAAAAAATTGATTATTGTAATATTCACCTTATGGTGAAACTGACGCTGCAACATGACTAAGGTGTTGCAAATGTAGTATTTTCCAAAAATACTATAATCTACATAATTATAATCTATATAATTATAATCTACACCTATTTCAGTACCTTTTCTTTCCAATTCAGAGTGTGGAAGTAGTCTCTAGTAAGAATCCAGTAGAATCTAGACCACATTAATGTTATAGATGATTATGTGACTCAAATTCTCACACACCTTAGCCTCAATTTTATTTTCAGGCTTCCTAAATAAGGAAAATAGTCATGATAATGTAGAAATAATTTAAATCAAATAATTAATTTAAATGCATTACAATTTCATTACAGAAAACAATTGAGGTAGTTAGTTTATTGTGCCAGCCTGGCCAATAAACACATATGGGGTTAGTTGAAGGGTGGAGGGATAAATGGCTCAGTGAGCCTCGCCTTTCTAGTTCTCAGGTCTCTTGCTTTCTGATGGTCGGACCAGGGTGCATCTGCCTTAGCCACTTACCTGCTTCAGCTGGCAAGGCTAACTTCCTGCAAGATATCCCCAAGGAGAAGCCAGATGGGTCTACCCCGATGCAGCCCTGGGTGCTAGAGAAGCCATGTGGAGACCCCTGCCAGCGCTGAGATGCTTACATGATCCCTGACTTGGCTTCCCTCCTTCAGTCGGCATCATAGTGTGTGTTTTGTGAGATGGAGGAGGACTTTATGGATTGGTGTCGGACATATGGGTTAATGTTGGACTTGTGGGCTTGGGCAGCACTGGGTTGGGATGTTTTCTCTATGTGCACTTAACCTTTATATAAAACTCTCTCTTATACATGATTGTCTGGATTTGTTTCTCTAAAGTACCCAGAATGACACAGCAGTATTATAGATCTAAAACCAAAGCAGTTACTATGGAGTCAGTTTCCACTAATAGCAAACTTATGTATGTCAAAGTGACATTACACATAATTTTCAATGGCTGGTTTTTTAGAGTAGATCACCAGGATTTTCTGCTAACATACTCTTGGGTTGACTTGAACTGCCAGTCTTTAAATTACTAGTCAAAGGCTTAAGTTGGTATCATCAAGGTATTCTTATTGCACTAACATCACATTTAAAAGTTGAGGAAAATATTTTTAAAGGTATTAATATTTTGATAAGCATCTATAGGAACATTTCAATTATTAGCAACTCAAACTGGTAGATATTTCTCATCTTTGAGAGTCCATTTCTATTATTTTAGTGAAAAAACAAAAAGAATTACAATGAATATTGTGTGTCTTTTCTACAATTAATACAGTTTGAATTGACAAGGACCTGGGCTTTGGGATGAAACTTTACCAGTGTTGACTTATGGAACAGCTAAAGTCATAGGGGCGTTTAAAGATTATGCTCGGATATTTTAAATGTGACTTATAAAAAGACCTATTATTGTCTTCTTTTGTTTTGATTTCTAGTTACCAGCTGACCAGTGGATACAAGCCTGCTCCAATGGACCTGAGCTTCATAAAACTCACTGTATCCCAGGAAGCTATGGTGGACAAGTTGGCTGAAAATGCCCATAATGTGTGGGCTCGAGATCGAATCAGGCAGGGTTGGACTTATGGCATCCAGCAGGTACAAAAGACCTATGGTTCCAAAGCACGTAGACTGAGATTTGTTTTAGCAGGGATAAGCTTATTTCGTAGCAGGAAGGATTAAGTACTAATTGCTTTAAAACTCTTACCATATAGGATCTAATCTAACTGTCGTGTTAATCAACTTGTGTATATGAAGTAAACTGCCTTTTTAGGGCTGTACACAAGAAATTAGCTGGCATTTGTTCTGGTTATTATGAGAAAAATATAGTAGGTGCACAGTAGGTATTATTAGAACTGTGATTTATAACATGCTTTTATATTTTTTTCTTTCTGAGAGTGCAGTTTTGAGGAAATACTGGAACAAAAATTTGAGAAAAAATAATTCTTGGAAATTTCAGAGATCAAATTCCTTTTTTTAATGGTAATAGATCTCATATTATACACATTCAGTAGTGAAGCAGTCTGTAAATTAATATTTGTATAGCAAACAAAAGATTGGTCATACTAAGAAACAGACATAAAGATAATAAAAAGCTTTTTCACTAATTCAGAACAAGTTCTGCCACCAAATATATTTTCATTAAAATTAGTGGGGGCGGGGGAAACAGTAGATTATAGAATTGTCTGAATTTCAGAATTGGAGCTCAGTGGCTGTGTATCACTTTTGTGTGGGGTTAAGGGGAGAGGGGTTCCCCACAAATCATCAGGTAGGTAGGCGTACTTGTACAGCGATCATAAGTCAAGATTATAGTAAAGTCATAGAGAGCACGAGAGTTAGAGGAGAGATTGGAATAAATGGAGCCAGACACAATTTATGGTAGCATTGCTCACCTCAGCCTCGCTTGATGGTCCTCGTGGGGGGAACCTGGCCACGAGAGCAGGAGCAGCCTCGGGGACCAAGAACCATGGAGCCTTTTTTCTTTATTGCTAACCACACATTATATCACTTTAGGGGGACATGATTATAGAATCACATCACAGGAAGGGGCAGTACAATAGGCATACACATTGTAGCAAAGGGATCTGTGATAGGCATAAGTGGTGTAACAGGAAGGGGATGAGCTAGGGTGTGCCCATAGGAATGGGAAGGTCTAGGGGTATACATGTGACAAGATGGGCGGACCCTAGATTCATGATAGCAGCCTAATCTTGGTCATCCTTGGGCGGGGACCTCTCAGGTGTCGCCTACAAGGAAACAGACAACTACTATCCTTATCAGAAGGGAGTGGGCCCATTTTGTTGTGGGATAAACAGTGGTGTCTGCTTGGTCTAGACAGCTGTTAACTCTCAGGGAGAATGACCCCCAATCCACTCCTGATGACCTCCAAGTGTACAGTCATTCTCAAGCAGCTAAGTCTGGCATATATTTGGGGGAGACAACTTGGGAGAAATCCTTCTGTTTCCCATACTTTTGTTTGTGTGTGTGTGTGTCGAGGGAGTATTTGCAAGAGTAGCTAAATGTTATTTCATTATTGAGGCAGCAGAGCATAGAGGCGAAGAGCAAACATTAACCTGACTGATTGATGCATGAGACTTGGAGCATACTACTGAAATTCACTGTGTTACTGTTGTTCTGCATACATAAATTATTTAACTACATGACAGACAGTCCCAGGATTACATATGAGTTCCATTCCAAGTTGTCTTTAAGTTTCATTTTAGTAAATTGGAACACTTAGGTACAATTTGTATCTGAGGTCAGTCAAAATATTTTTAATAATGTACGTTTTTATGCATTAAAAAATTAAGAAACATTTCTTGATACATTAAAACATCTTTAAATTAAGAAGCATTTCTTGATACATTAAAACTTGTTAACGTCATTACATAACAATTATAATAATGTTTACATTCACATCACTAAATAGCACCTATTTATTATTATGAACCATTATTGTCCATATAGTTGTCCCTCTATATCTGTGTGCGATTGGTTCCAGGACCCGCTTTGGATAAGAAAATCTGCAGATACTCCAGTCTCTTATATAAAATAGTGTAGCATTTGCCTCACATGCTCTTACATACTTTAAATAATGTGTAGATTACTTATAATACCTGATATAATGAAGATGTTGTATAAAGAACACTTTGTACTCCTTTTTACCTATTGAAGGATTATTTTGACCACTTGGTAGCTTTTTTATTTTAATTTATTTTAATTTTTGATTTGTGACTGGTTAAATCAAAAGTTGTGGAAACAGTGGCTGTGGAGGACTGACAATAGGCACTCTTAATTTTTAACTAATATACACTTATATCAAGATATAGACTACCCCAATACTGCCTCAATAGTATAACAAAGGTAACTAACTTACTTCCAAATGGATTACAACCACTGGCATAGGTGTTGGGATTTATAATGTATATATTTTGGGGGACTCAATTCATTCCATAACATTCCACTTTTGGGGCTACAAAAAGCATGTTCTTGCCACATGCAAAACATTTGCCTCAGTACATTATTCCAAAAGTCTAAAATCAACTCCAAGTCTGAAATCTCACCTTCTTAATGCTCTAAATCAAATATGGGTTAATTTTGAGACATATTCCATCCTCATATAAAATTTCTCTTCATCTGTGATCCTGGGAAATCTAGAATACAGATTGTCTGTTTTCAAAATATTTGGTGGAACAGCTACAGAATAGGCATTTCCATTACAAATCGGAGAGGTTGGAGAAGTGCAACAGGAATGTTCAAAATCCAACAGAACAATGTCAAGCTTTCAAGACTTGAAAATAAACCCCTCTTCTCTGAGAATAAATATTTCCTTTGATCCCTATCCCTGCCATGCTTCTGGATAATTAGTGGAGGCCCTTGGCTCTGGCTTGCAACTCTATATTTCAGACTAACTAGAAGGGAAATTTGGCTCCCTTAGTTCTTGGTGGCCCCATTCTTCTAGTACATCTGTGTTGAAACCCCCTCCACCCTAGAAGGCCCCATTCTTCTAAAACTTGGGCATGGCAGCCCTACCCCCATATCTTTGGGCACTGGTCTCATGCTCTACTTATTATTATATGGCTTTGCTGGATATTTGCCCTCACAGAGTGATCATTGAAGAAATCGGTACTATAGCAAAATGTGATACTGCAGTAAAATGGCCCCTGGCAATCAGAAACAATAGCATCTGGGGTCTTAAAGGTTTGTCTTTAAACAAGAGGCCATGTAAGTGATATGTCAGCTAAGTCCAGATATAAGGAGTATACCAGCCCATGTAATCACAGGATCACAAGTAATAAAATCTAAAACCAAAGGAGGGAATTCTGTTAGAGCTTAAATTCTGAGCACAAAGTGTTCAGGAGTCTGTGATGACAATGAATGCCCCAAATCTATTCAGAATCCCCACATGGATTAAACCTCCACTGAACTTCTTCAGCCCATTAACTAGAGAGGTTAATAGTCTTATTCTTAGACTGTTCAATGGAAAGTAGGTTACTGAAAATAACAGGTTAAAATGCAACATCATACCCTTTGTTTTTCTTCTTGATCCATTTATAACTTGTTCTAATTTTTATTATTTTCTGCTTTTGTTTGGATTGAGGTTTTTCTTTTATTTTGTTGGTTTCTTTAATATGATTTATTTTAAGTGGTTTTATTGAAATATAAATGACATATCAAACAATTCAATAGTTCATATTAAGAATACTTGTACAATTTTCATCACAATCACCTTTAGAACATTTTCTTCATGTTTGAACCCATTGCCATTGCCTCCCACTCCCCTTCAACTCCCATTTCATACCCCCAGGTAATTATTAATCCAGTTACTGTTTATGTATCCACCCATCCTGAATTCCCTATACAGAAAAGCATACAAACCTAAGACAAACAAACAAACCTAGTAAGAACGAATAAATAAGACAGGAAAACCTCAATCAAAGAAAAAAAATTGTGAAAAAACTGAAATAAATTGAAAATGGGTCTAAATGGAGTTCAAATGACAAGATGGTACATTCCAGCCTAAATACAGCAACTAAAGTCCAATTTAAAATGTGCTTTGTCTGATTTGAAGCCTATTCACTGGAGACTCATTCCACACAGGGACACTAAATATTAGACAGAGTTCATTGTTATGTAAATTTCAGCTTCCAGCTCTCAGAGAATCTAGGGAGCTAACTAATTGTGAGAACTTCTTACCACACTCAGGATGATTTGAAAGACTGAAAAGATTCTTTTTTTTCCTTTTCAGTCAGCCAGTGTTCACATTTATTGATCCCACACACAACTAGCCAATGTGGTTTAAGACAGGATGTTTCAGATGGTGCCTGCCTTCAGGAAACTCTCCTTCAATCTAGCAGGAGAACATAATATTTCTTTTTTTTTAAATCATTTTATTGGGGTTCATACAATTCAACACAATCCATACATACATCAATTGTGTAAAGCACACTTATACATTTGTTGCCCTCATCATTCTCAAAATTCGCTTTCCTCTTGGGTTCCTGGAATTAGCTCATT
>NW_022107407.1:929871-943254 GCF_000313985.2 Echinops telfairi
AGGTAGTGTAGCTTTTAAATTGAAGCACAGGACAAGCAAGGCAGCCGCACACTGGTCCAATGATCACAGAGCGAGAGACAAGAAAGGCGAGACTCACCAAGGCATTTATCTCTCTGCCCTTCAGTTAATCCCACTTGTGTTCATCTGCCAGGCTGGCACAATAAACTATCTCACCTTTATTGCTGACTCTTGAGCAACATTGACTCACCCAATGCATTCCCTTTTTGCTCTGGCACAGGCCGCAGCTTGCTTTTCGACTTTGCCTCTTTGCCTCTATTTTCTGCACTAGTTTTCTGGACAGGTATATCTGTAAACTTCACTTCCTGAACTTCATCTTCTGTTTAGCTCTCTCAGTTTGCATTTCTTGGAGCTAATCCCTCTACCTCCAGCACTGGCTTGGTTAATTGCTTTACAGTCTCTGGTCTTTCTTATTTACACTAAATTCCAGGAGGGAAGCAGATGCTTTTACTATGATATCCCCTTCTGACTCAGGCTTAGTTTTCTCAGCTTTGTATGGAAACTTTACCTCTCTTTGATTTCCATTCTGCTTGCCTTCATGGCATTGTTTAATAGTCTCACTTTGGGTCTTGCAATTCACTGCCTCTAGTGCTTCATCACCTTGAAACCTTAAGTCACCAAGGGCATAGAGGCTTTGGCCCTGAGGTTTTGTTTATAATCAGAGGCTTCAGATAACAAATCAATCCCAGCTTCTTCAGTTTTTCTAAAGTTTCATCACCTAATTCATACTCATTCACAGAGACTTTAGCTTGCTTTTCTAGATTTGGATAGACACAAGACTTCTCACTAAACTGATAATCTTTCTCTTCCTCCTGCGAAGGTTCTAAGACCATCTTAACTTGAGCCCACAGAGACCATGTCTCCACGGGGATACTCTCCCCTTCTCTGTGTGCTTTCTTCAATTTTGTACCTACTTCTCCCCAAGTTCCTAGATCTAAAGTTCCTTCCTCTGGGAACCATGGATTATACTTTTTCACCACTTGTAAAAAGCCTTGGATTTTTTAATTCATTACTGCTACCTTTCTTTCTTTTTTTTTTCTTCAATAAATGTGTGAGAGTAATAGCATAAGTCTTAGGTTTACTTTCATCTTGTCCCATTGTTCTCTTTAAAATTAAAGATTATAGTAAAGTCATAGGGAAATGGGAAAGATGAGAGAGAGAGAGTAGAATAAAGAAGTCAGACACATTTCATAGTAGCATTCTTACCTCAGCTCCTCTTGGTGGTACATGTGGAGGTGGGGAATGAGAAGGCAGGAGAGAGCTCTTGTGAGGATTTATTTCTAACCAAAGCTTACATATCTTTGCAGGCATGCAAGCCCTCTGATTAAATGTACATCATGAGAAGGGGTTGTAACATAGGCAATGCAAACAATAGGAGGGGGGTGACCTAGGGGTGTTCACGCAGTAGTTCAGGGAGGGAATAAGGGTACATATGTGGCAAGATGGGTGGACTCTAGACTCAATATAGTGGCCTAAACTTAGTCATCCATGAGTGGTCCTGGGCTTGCCTTTGGGCACTCCTTCAAGGGAACAATATCAGAAGGGAGTGGGCCCTATTTAGAGTGAGTCACTTTATACAGTCTGCTTGCTCTAGATACCCTTAAGGAGAATAACCTCTGACCTACTTTCAGTGACCTCCTAATATACAGTCATTTACCATGTGTAGCAAGCAACATCTTGCATTTGGCATCTATTTGGGGGAGACAGCTTGGGAGAAATCTTTCTGTTTCCTGAGAGGTTGGAGCTGGAGACTAGGAACAGAGATGGAATTTAGCCAGGAATGTGAAGTTGAGAAGGGCTTCATTGAGGCAGGGAAAGAACTCCCCTGAGGGAAGGGACCCAGAGAAGGATGGGGGCATCTTGAGCTCCTGGGGCGGGCTCTGAGAGCCAACAAGTTCAGTCAGGGAAATCAGTTTGTTGGTGAGGCTGTGGGAGATATAAAGGGCTCCTGCTAAGTAGGTATACTTGACAACAGGAAAGGCGATTTTTTTGTTTGTTTGTTTGCAGCTGAAGGACCTTGAGTCAGGATGAGATCAGGGGGAAGTGCCTTTGTTGTTTGCCAACCTACTCCCTGGAGTGCTGGGATGGGGCTTTACAACCTTGGTCTAGAGAGATATGCTCCTTGGAATGTTGGGCCAGAAGATACATACATCAATAAGTCTTTTATCCACCTGAGAGGCTAGAAATGGTGGCCTTGCAGTTTTATCTTTCTGAGGAGCCTGAGAGGAGATGTGGGCTGCCTAGTCCGTACCTGGCCCAAAGATTTCCCACAAATATTATTCTTTTTATATGAAATTCAGGATAGGTAAATGTATAGAGAATATAAAAGATTATTACTTTCTTTGGGTTATAACAGGGAGGTTGAGGTGACATGGGGAGCTAATAATAATGAATACAAGAATGAAGAAAAGAATATAAATTTATAGTGACAGTACACAACAATTTTTAATATATTTAAAACATTGATTTGCATGGTATATTAATCATTTGTCAATAAATTCAAGTAAATTGAAAAATAAACAGACTAAAATGCATCCTCACACACAGGTTGCAAAGATCTGACTCTTTAAAGCCTAGGACGCTATGGTACTGTTATTGGGTAGGCCCACTTAGTTTGGTCACTATTGCCAGATTACATAAACCAATAAACCAGGTGGATTGGGAAAGTCCTAAATTTTATTTTCACATGCATGGGAAAGGAGAATGGGGTGGGGGTCCTTCCTCCCAGTGCCAGTCCCCTCACCCCTTTGTTTTCACTGGATATATGTAAAGATAGAGTGAAACAGTTCTTTCAAAAAGATACAAATCTTGGAATGACAAGTATCAACTAGGAAAACAAAAGTTTTGTTTTAACAAAAAACTTGTGTAACAGAGCTTTCATTATTACTTAGGGACCCGAAATCTCTGGGAGACAGACCAAGTATGCAGATCCTGAACCTAAGTGAGGGGAGGGATAAGGCCTGGACACTGTTACAGTGCACTCTATGAGACAAGATAGAGGGGTTTAGCTCAGGGTCACAGATATGGAAGGCTTCCAGCTAAGTTACATCTACACAAGCAATATAATTCTCCTAACTACATTATATTATTTACATCATAAAATAATAGTGGACTGACTTTTCAGATCACTTCCTATCATGCTGACCCTTTGGACTCTAGAGGCCATGGTCCCACCCACGGAGACACAGACAGCTCTGTTTCTGGGGTTTGTTCTGTTTTTAAACGATTGTATTTGAATTTCATCCACATATCATAAAATGAAATAGTTCAATCATATCAAGAAAATTTGTGCAATCATTATCACGATCAATTTTAGAACAGTTTCTTCCTCCTTGTACTCATTGTTATTCATGTACTTTTTATAAATTGTGGCAAAAATATACATAACAAAACATTCTCCAATCCATAACTTCTACTTGTCTAATTCAGTGCCATTAATTATCTTCTTTGTGTTTTACAATTAGTATTCTTTTTAAATTACTCCATCACCATTAAAATGAACTCAATGTCCCCTAACAAATACTCTTTCTTATTCACTTTTGGTAACCATAGGTCAAGTTTGGTTTCTTTTTATTCTTTTTAGTAGTTTTCTTAATTTAATATTCACATATCATACACATCCATAGTGAAATTGTTTTTTTTTAAGTTGTATATACATCAACACAATCAATTGTTATGTTCCCTCCCTCCTCCTCCTTTCTTTTTTTTTTTAAATCATTTTATTAGGGGCTCATACAACTCTTATCACAATCCATACATGCATCAATTGTGTAAAACGCATTTGTACATTTATTGCCTTCATCATTCTCAAAACCTTTCCTCTCCACTTAAGCCCCGGCATTAGGTCCTCATTTTTCCCCTCCTTCCCTGCTCCCCCCTCCCTCATGAGCCCTTGATAATTTATAAATTGTTATTTTGTCCTATCTTGCCTTGTCCGACGTCTCCCTTCACCCACTTTTCGGTTGTCCATCCTTAAGGGAGGAGGTCACATATAGTTCCTTGTAATCGGTTCCCTCTTTCCAACCCATTCTCCCTCTACCCTCCCAGTATCACCACTCACATGACTGGTCCTGTAGGGATCATCCACCCTGGATTCCCAGTTCCTATCTGTACCAGTGTACATCCTCTGGTCTAGCCAGACTTGCAAGGTAGAATTCGTGTCATGATAGTGGGAGCGGGGAGGAAACATTTAGGAACTAGAGGAAAGTTGTATCGCCCCCTGACTGGCTGGTCTCCTCCTGGAGATGCCTCTGCAAGGGGATCTCCAGTGGCCTACTAATGGGCTTTGGATCTCCACTCCGTACTCCCCCCATCATTCACTATGGTAAGATTTTTTGTTCTGATGATGCCTTATACCTGATCCCTTTGACACCTCATGCTTGCATAGGTTGGTGTGCTTCTTCTATGTGGGCTTTGTTGCTTCTGAGCTTGATGGCCGCTTGTTTGCCTTCAAGCTTTTAAGACCCCTGACGTTATATCTTTTGATAGCCGGGCACCATCAGCTTTCTTCGCCACATTTGCTTATTCATCTGCTTTGTCTTCAGTGATCCCTTCAACACCTCGTGATCACACAGGCTGATAAGTTCTTCCATGTGGGCTTTGTTGCTTCTTAGCTAGATGGCTGCTTGTTTACCTTCAAGCTTTTAAGACCCCTGATGCTATATCTTTTGATAGCTGGGCACCATCAGCTTACTTCATCACATTTGCTTATTCATCCGCTTTGTCTTCAGTGGTTGTTTCGGGAAGGTGAGCATCTTAGAATGCAAATTTAATAGAAGAAAGTTTTCTTGCATTGAAGGAGTACTTGAGTGGAGGCCCAATGTCCTTCTGCTACCTTAATACTAAACTTATAAATATAGGCACATAGATCTATTTCCCCATCCTCATATAAATATATTTGTATATGTACATATCTTTATCTAGACTTCTATAAATGCCCTTTGCCTCCCAGCTCTTTCCTCTATTTCTCTTGATTTTTCTCCTGTCCCACTATCATGCTCAGTCCCCACTAGGGTTTCAGCTATTCCTCTTGGTTACATTACCCTTGATCATGCCCTACCAGGCTTCCCACACCCACCTCACCACCAATTTGGATCGCTTGTTGTTCCCTTGTTCCTGGGTTTGTTAACACCTCTTCCTTTCTCCCCACCTCCCCCTCTCCCATGTCCTCCCGGAACCATCGGTCTCATTGTTTTCTCCTCCAGATTGTTCATCCAGCCTATCTTATTTAGACAGACCTGTGGAGACAATAACATGCACAAAAACAAGACAGAGCAAAACCAAGCAACATGCACAACAAAACAGCACCTCCTACATTCATTGTTTGCTCCCCAAGCCCCCCCCCCCCATCTCCCTTATATCCCCAATAAACTATCACATCAGTTATTGTCCATATACATCCACTCTTGTGCTTGATAAACAGGGAAAGCTAACAAAAACAAAGCAAAAGAAAAAAAGCATAATGAAACAGAGAGAAGACCAATAATATAATGATAAAAAATAATGAGTAAGAATGAAAAGGCCACTAACAATATTTTAAAAGTCAGAGAGAAAAACTGTTGTGGAACAAGTGAGACGTATTTGAGCCCAGAATAAATTCAGGTTGGTCAAGAGGGAGGTCAACTGCTCAAGTATCAAATAATAACATGGTCTGAGCCAACATGATCAAATGTACAATAATCTCTGTTACATAGTAAAGCTTTTTGAGTCCCTCTTTGTGGGAGAGGGGATCTGCTGAAGGCTTAATCTGACTAGATATGTTGCTGATCGATTTTGGGTTTCCACTGCCCTCCATAGCCTTCTACAAATGTGGTGATCACAGTTTAAGCTCTGACGCTTTCCCCGTCATCATATTTGGATTTTGCTATTGTCATCTTTGGATCACACAGGCTGGTGCTTCTTCAGTGTGGGCTTAGTTGATGCCTCACTTCGATGGCTGCTTGTTTGAATACAAACTTTTAAGCTCCCAGATACTATTTCAGTTGATAGCAAGCACCATTTCACCACAACACTTTGCGGTAGCACCCTTATCTTCAGTGATCTCTTCCTGAAGGTGAGTATCAAGCAGGGCCATTTGATAAGAACTGTTCTTGGATTGGGGCTAGAATTAAGTGGGAGCCCAGCACCCACAGGTCGTCCACAGGTTATTAACAACTTTCATTTACTTTGGCAGTTATATTACAATGAAAACCCAAGCCATCAAGAGCACCAAGAAAAACACAAAAGCAAACAAACAATAAAACAAACAACCCCCCCCAAAAAAAAGCCCCAACCCCCAAATTAAAAAAACTAAAAAGAAAACCTTTGCCAATCATTCACCTGGAGTATCCAATGGGATAGGTACTGTTGATATGAGGAGTTTATGTGTGTATAGTCCAACTATGAGCTCCAATCTATCAGTTATTCCTTTGTGTCAATTTATTTCTTAATTTATTGAGCTCTGTTTACATTGAGCATGGGGTTGGTGTTAGGGGAAAATTTTCTGTATCATTTTTTTACAAGGGCAGATCCTTGACTCTCAGATTAAGACCTGTCATATTAATGCATGGGGAACATTGAGATACTAGATACATGGTGACTCTGGGTTCCCTTGACAGCTCTGTTTTCTATGTTCCTTACAATCAGTTCTGCTGATCTCTAGGGTGTTCCAGAGCACCAGAGCTCCAGAAATACCAGTAATCTTTTTTGTTTGTTTGTGTTCTCTTTTCCTTAGAGGACAACACATGTAGCTCTTTTGCCTATGTCCTGCTGTTTAGGAGGCTCCAAGTTCAAATTTAGCATGCTAGCTCTACAAGAAGGATTTCTTTCTGTGTGAGCTTTTTGAGCTTCTCTGCTCATGGGTGATCTTGCTGTGCCTTTGCATCTGTCTTTCTGCATCTCTTCCTGTACAATTTCAAGGGACAGTGCTCTTTCCTTCTTTTCCATCCCTGCCCCCTTCAGTCTAACCAAACTGGTAGATATTCTGTTTTGGTAGTTGTTTAAATCCACCAGTGGCAGACTTATCTCTTTAACAAAAGACTGTGTGGCCATATCCATTGTAAAAATGTTGTTCTGTGGGCACCAAGAGGGCTGCTTTTCCCAGTCACTATTGCCAGATTACAGAAACCAGTTGGATTAGAAGATTCTACATTTTATTTTCCTATGTGTGAGAAAGGACAAGTGGGAGTTGGGATTGGGAGGTGTATCCTTCCTCCAAATGCTGTCTCCTTATGACTTTATTCTCCCAGGGAATATGTATATGTATATGTGTATGTATGTGTATATATATGAAACAGGTTGTCACACACACACAAATCTTGGAATGACAGGCACAAATTGAATAAACAAAGTTTTGGTGTAATAAAGATCTTATTTTATAGCACTTCCATTACTTAGGGGGACCCCAAATCTTGAGGAAACAAGCCAAGTATGGATGTCTTGGCCCTTAGGGATGAGAAGGAAGAAGCCTGGGAAATTAATTACACTCAGATAAGAATCAGGTCATTGGCTTAGCTTGTATCAGTGAACACGCATGCCTGGATACATCAAAGAACACTCTATGAGGCAAGTTAGAAGGGGTTAGCTCAGGGTCACAGTTATGGAGGATTTCTAGCTAAGTTCCATCTAACAAAGTATATAATTCTCCTAACTCTATTTCCATCATAAAATAATAGTGAATCGTCTCTTCAAGTCACACCCTACCAAAAACACTAGCACACATGTCCTTAGTGTATACAATAGGATTTTCCAAATATTAAAGTTTCACTCCTTTTCTACAGTCCCTTTTTAAGCCTACCTCTTTCCTAACCCGTGTTTTTATAAGCTTCACAAAGAACCACATGACCGCTTTGCTACTCCTTAGAAAGCATCACGATTCCTTCGTTGTACAATTGCATTAATCATTTTAAGACCTCACCAGAAGTACACTTAATGTCCACATTTCTAACAATATTCTAGATGATTTTTCCCAATAATCTCTTCAACACAGTCTATGATTTTACTATTAGGCACCATAAAACTCTCTCAGCCTCACCCATGAACCCGTTCCCGAACCACTTCCACATTGTAGGTATTTGTTACAGCAACACCACTGTTTCTCTTACCAAATTTTGTCTTTGTGCTAATGTAGCAGAGTATAACAAGTGGCTTTAACAAACAGAAGCTTATTTTCTCACAGATTAAGAGGCGAGAGGTCTGAATTTGGAGTTTGCCTCCAAGGGAAATCTTTCTCTTCCCTGCAAGTGCTGGAGTCTTTGTTTCTTGTGGCTTTTCTGCTCCTGCCCTCTTGCTGGCCCCTCTATCTGTTGTATTTATTTATTTTAGTAATTGACTCAAAAGCATCCTAAGGAAATGATGCCTCATTAACATAACAAATGTAACTCATACCCCAAAGGGGATTAGCACTTCAAGAAGAGAAGTTAGGATTTACAATACAAATTTTAGGAGTGCAGTGTAGTAAAGATGAAATATGCAATTTTCCTCTGATTCTTAAATGCTTCCTCCAACCCACTACCATGATCCCAATTCTACCTTACATATCCGGCTGGACTGCAGGAGGTGCACTGGCACAGATAGGGACTGGAAATACAGTGAACCCAGGACAGATGAAGTCCCCAGGACCAGTGGAGAGAGTGGTGATGGCGGGAGGGTGGAGGGAAGGAGAGGGAGAAAGGGGGAACAGAGGACAAGGTCTACATGTAGCCTCCTCCCTGGGGGACGGACAACGGAGAAGTGGGTGAGGGAGACGTGGGATGGGGTAAGACATGATAAAATAATAATAAATTATAAATTATCGGGGGTGGGGGGGGAGGGGGGGGGAAAATGAGCTGACACCAGGGGCTCAAGTGGAAAGTGGGTGTCGTAAGAATGATGAAGTCAACATATGTACTAAAGTGCTGGACACAGATGACGTATGTACAGATTGTGATGAGTTGTATGAGCCCCTAATAAAATGATTATTTTAAAAAAAGAAATGTATGCAAATGTAATACTTGAAATCAATAGAGAAAATCTAGATTATTCAATAAATAGTGCTGGGAGAATTGAAAAAAACTTTTTTAGGATCACTCACTTCAATGCAGTGGAATCCTAATGACATAGTAGATGATGTGCTGCTTGCTGCAAACCACAAGGGCAGCAATTCAAACTCATCAGTGAAAGCCCTGGAAGAAAGATGAGCCTTTCTACTCCTGTAAAGATTTACAGCCTTGACAAGTAGTCCCACTCTGCCTTTTAAGGACACTATGCATCAGAACTGACTCTATGATAATGCGGTAGGGGGTTTTGTTTGTTTTTAATTCAACCTATAAACAACTCATTCCAGTGTCAAAGTACTTCACTTCTTACTGACTAAATATGATCTTCAAGATTAAAATTGATTGTCTCTAATTGATTTAGAATATGGTACAGTTTAAAACCTCAAACTTAGTTTGAAAAGTACATTTTTAGAAATTGTTTTAATCCAGTGGCCTTTATAATTTGGAAAAAGAGCAGAAAATTTGAATATCTGAATTTTTTTCATAAAATGATATTATTTTATCTGGAATAAGCATTATGGATGGTGATAATTTAAACACTATGTGATTATTAAACTATTGTGTGTGGCAATCTGGTCCTTATCCTGTCATTATGTGCTATTTATACTACAGTGGGATGAAGAATTAAGAATTTTGTATTGCATCTTTGCAAAGAAACATCTTTCTCACTTGGAAGACCTTGTCTGTCAGACAATACAGGATTTCTGGATAACCTTATTATTGGAGGTGTCTAGTTCTGTCACATGATTTCTCAGCCTATATAAGTTCCAAATGAATACAATTGAGTCAACACTTCTCTGGCTCGCTTGCATTCAAAACTAGTTGTGTTTGTGTTCACTTTGAACCCTTGACAATACCGTGTGTGTTACAGTAGAACTGTGCTTCATGGGATTTTCAATGTCTGAGTTTTTTGGAAGTAGATCATTAGTCTTTTCAACCAAAGTGGAATAGAAAGTGAAACCTTTCAATTAGAAAGGAAATGCCTTATACTAATCATTTCTACCAGTTTCATCTCAAATATAAATATTTATGCAAGGAACTACTGAAAGAGTGCCATTTATAAACACATTTCCAGAATTCGCCTCCAAGAAGCATAACCCTTTAGAGATTCCAGATTTTCAAAGTTGAGGTTAGCAACTATGTGAAAATGGCAATATGTTTGGAAGATTCATTGGTAGTGCTGGCATTGTGTTCATGCTACGTGTTCATTTTGTAGTAGCTTTGTGATGGTCATAATGGGAATTCCTAAACTACTTACTCTTGGTGCTACCCTAACAAGCAACCCAGCCACTTTTGCCTCCAGGTCTCTGTATCCTCAAAACCAAACCAAATTCACTGAGTTTGGGTCCATGACAGCTCATAGCAACCCTCCAGGACAGGGTACAGCTTACCTTGTCAATTTCTGAGAGTAAAAACTTTATGGGAGTAGAAAGTCCTGTCATACTCCTGTGAAGTGTTTTGAACTGCTGACCTTGTGGTTAATAGTCCAATAGGAAATCACTATCACCAGGCTCATTTTGTCACTATCCTACATATGGAAATTCTTTTCAGATATTCATTGTAAATTTGCTGGAGGGTGTCAAGAAGGAAGGGAGGAACTTTTTCCAAGAAGGTGTGAGGATGCCCACAATCCCCCAATTCTTCTTAATGCTAAATTAAGAACTGATTTTGCTTCTGGAAATGAGAAAATTTTGACGGATTCTGCAGCAGATGCTCAGTTACCTCTCTATCCATTTCCACACACTTGAATCAAACTCAGAGAGACTCCTTAGGGAAAAGTAGTATTGCCCTACATGATTTCTAAGACTGTAATCTTTAGAGGAACAGATTGCCACATCTTTCTCCTGTGAAGTGGTGTGTGGTTTCAAACTGCTCTCCATTTGGTTAGCAGTTTAGTGCTTAATGATTATGCCATCAGGGTTTTTAGAGGCTGTTCGTATATAGAAATTAATTTCTTAAGTGGTAGTAACTCATAGAATGATAGGACCTAATACATCTCTACCATTCCCTTGAAAGTACAGTTTTTACCCTATCTTTAGTGTTGGAAACTCAAAAGAGCAGTTCTACTTACTCCTACAGGGTTTCTATGAGTTGGAATTGACTCAATGGCAGTGAGTTTATTTTTGTATTCTTTGGTTTTATATTTAAGCATCCTTTTGCTAAGATAGTAAAGTATTGTTTTGCCAACAAAATTTTAGCCATTTAAAAAAAAATAGCCAAGTTTAAATTTTTAGTCTGTAGTCATATGTATGAAAAAAATGGAAAAACAATGAAAACCGTAGATTCAATTGAATTATGGTATTGTGGAAGAATATTGAATATACATTCCACAGACTACCAGTAGAAAGAACAAATATTTGTTCTTTAGAATTTTCTTTAGAAGTTAAGATGGTAAAGCTTCATGATATATACTTTGGGCATGTTATCTGGAAAAACTAGTCCCTAAGGGAGACAACATACTTGTAAAGTAGAGGGTCAGCAAAAAAGGGTAGACCATTAGCAAGAGGGATTGATACATTATTGGCTGCAACAGTGGGCTCAAATATAGCAGTGAGGGTGAGGACAGAGTAGAAGCAGGCAGTGATTCCTGCTGTGCATTGTGTCACTGTGATTCAGAACCAATTTAACAGCACTAACATTACACAGCAGCACTCATTTCAGTGATCCTATTACTAGTTTCACCAATGGATATGCGCAACTGAAATATTTTCCCCAGCTCTTTGAAGGACAAAGGATGGCTGTCTGTATCCCACTGAGTTTTCTCTGAAGAAGGGAAAGCAATTTGTTATTCATTGACTCAAAACCACCGACATGGGGAAAAAAACAAAAAAAAAAAACCACTAACATGGGCCCAGTACTAGCTTAGAACAAAGACTTGTCAATTTCATACATGGAATTATAAAGAAATTATAAGTGAACCCTTTCCTTGTGGCCATTGCCTATGGTAGATGGTTATAAGATGATAAGCTGAGTTATTTCTACTTTTTCTTCCTGTGGCAAGAGCTGCTTTTAAATTTATGCATTTGCTAATTTGATTAAATCTTTTATTAATAGAATCTTAGTAACTTTTCCATGCTGAAAAGATGAAGAGCATATGGAAGAGACAGCTTTTACCGCAAAATCTTCAAATTTGCTAGCTTTCTAATTTTTAAAAGCCATTGGAATTGCTTTAATGATGTGTGCAATTTGTTCTTTCTATAGGATGTAAAGAACAGAAGAAACCCCCGTCTTGTTCCCTATGCTCTACTAGATGACCGCACCAAGAAATCAAATAAGGACAGCCTTAGGGAGGCGGTGAGGACACTGCTAGGATATGGCTACAACCTAGATGCTCCCGATCAAGATCATGGTATTTTTGTTTCATTTGTATCCCTTTTGCTTGCAAAACCATGTAATATCGCTTTAAAGCCCGATACATAAAAGGAGAACTACTAGGTAGATAGTCTGAATGTCTAATTTACCAGTGGCTTGTACAGTTATTCTTTGCCTTCTGCCTGAGAACAGCTGAAGGACCCTCTCAATAGGGTGATTCAGTACTGCAGTGATTATTCAAGGGGATGAAACAAGTTTACATTCCTGTAACTGGTTCTGGTATTGTTCCTTTTACCCAATTCTCTTTCAAAAAAGGTAAATCAAATTGGTAATGGAACTATGCCTCTAGTAGGAGCTGGTGTTTTGTAAAATCCCACACTCATTACTTATATTGGTTCATATATTGTTATTGTTAAGATCCATTGAGTTGGTTCCAGTTAATAGTATATCTTTGTATAACAGAACAAAATGTAACCCACTCCTGTACTATCTTCCCTATCGCTGCTGTGCCTGAGCCCATTTTGCTGCTACTCTACCAGTCCCTGTTCTTAAAAGTCTTCCTATTTTTACTGACCCTCTACAATACCAATGATGTTTTTCATTCAGTGAGTATGACCTCCTGATAGCATGTCTAAAGTATGTATTATGAAGTCTTGCTCTTCTTGCTTCTAAGGGACATTCTGGCTGTACTTCATTTTGGCCAGATTTGTTGACTCTTCTGGCAGCCCATGGTATATTCAATATAATTCGCCCATATCATAATTCAAAGGCATTAATTTCTTGGTTTTCCTTTTTATGGTCTAGCTTTCACATGCATATCAGTCAATTGAAAATAAAATGAGTTGGGTCAGGAGTAGCTTAATACTTAAAGTAACATCCTTGCTTTCTAACATTTTTTTTCAGCTTTTAAAAAAAATATCATTTTATTAGGGGCTCATACAGCTCTTATCACAATCCATACACACATCAATTGTGTAAAGCGCATTTGTACATTCATTGCCCTCATCATTCTGAAAACATTTTCTCTCCACTTAAATCC
>NW_022107407.1:944508-986998 GCF_000313985.2 Echinops telfairi
CCCTACCAGGTCTCCCACACCCACCTCCCCACCAATTTGGATCACTTGTTGTTACCTTATCCCTGGGTTTATTAACACCTCTTCCCTTCCCCCCACCTCCCCCTCTCCCATGTCCCCCTGGAACTTTCAGTCCCGTTGCTTTCTCCTCCAGATTCTTCATCCGGCTTGTCCTATCCAGACAGACCTGCGGAGACAACAACATGCACACAAACAAGACAGAGCAAAACCAAGCAACAATATATAACAAAACAGCAACAAAATCAAGCCACTGACAAAGAACAAATTAAAATATACCAAGAAAGAAAAGCTTGTGCTTTCCAGTCTAGCCTGTTGGGCATCATGCCCTGTCCCCAATGTCCACCCTTATCATTCCCTGGGGATCTTGCCGCTCCCCTCTCCTGCTGTTCCACTGCACTCCCCCAGTGCTTTGCCCCAGTGTGGCGGGATCAGATCGGGTGGAATTCCCACACTGTATCACTGGTGTTGTCCCCCACAGGGCCATGAGTCAGTGAGGGGCATCATGTCTCATAGTGGGGCTGGCCATGAGTTCCTCTCTGTGGACTGGCCGCTCCACCTCGGGCCATTGTCCTCAAGACCTGGTGGGCCAGGATGTGCTCAGCTCATTTACATCATCATTTCTTTTGTGCTCTTTTGTTATTTTATGCTCAAGATAAAGTTTCTCTTCTGACATCCATTTTTGTCTTTTCTCTCTTTTAAAATAAACTTTTATTTTCTTTATATATCATGTCCTTCAATAATTTTTGAACTTTTCATCAAGTCTTTTCTTGAGATGATTTTTAAATTTTAGTGGGGTATATGTTAGGTCATACTTTGGCTCTCATACATTGGTTTTAATATTGTTTAGCTTCAATATGAACTTGCAAAAGAGCAATGTTATTGTTCCATACTTGTATTCAATATGATTCTTGCATATTCCATTCAGTGGTGTACATGTATATAATCTTAGATTACGTTGCTGAAAATAAGGCATTTCCAATGAATAGGTCATTGGTCTTACACAATTTTATCACATACTCTTTGTGTCGGTTCTATCACCATGGTTATATTTTCCAACTAATATAAGTCCATTTCAACTCTTGATTGCTCAGGATATTGATCTTGAAGTTTTATTTCTGGCAACTTCAAATTTTCCTATATTAACACTTTATCTATTGCATGTTCAGAGAAGTACATCATGCTTGGTAAAATAGAGAGGCAGAGAAAAAGAGGAAGGCTGTTAATGAGATGGATGGATACCTTGGCTATAGCAATGGGCTCAAACATAGGAGCAATTATGAAGATGTATACAAGACTAGGGAGTGTTGCTATGGGTCAGAACCAACTTTATGGCACCAGACAATAACACATTCCATATTCTGTTTACGAACAAACTTTTTGCAGCTATTTCTTTTAATTTGAGTTGTGTGATACCAGCCAATGAATGCCCTGAGAGCTTTTCTCTTTGGAAGTCATTAAGGTCGACTATCATTTTGAGTGTCTTCCAAATGGAGGAGCTCATCTTCCAGTATTTTATCAGATAATGTTTCCATTTTATGCATATGGATTTTTACTAAATAGTAAATTATAAAATGCTTTATAAAAAGACATTTTCTTGAAATTAAACCTTTAAGGATGTAGTTGAAAGTAAAAAGTCCTTAAACTCTTGCTCATACTTTTTGGTTTAATATCATATATGATTTAAAGCTGGCAAATGTGAAACAAGAAATGTAGTCTGATTTTTTAAAAATCATTTTATTGAGAGATTTTACATGCTTATGACAATCCATACATAAATTGTATTAGGCTTATTTATACATATGTTGCCGTCATTCTTTTCTAGACAACTACTTTCTATTGAGCCCTTGGTATCAGTTCCTCTTTTTCCCTCCCTCGCCCCTACCTTCATGACCCCTTGATAGATTATAAATTATTATTATTTTCATATCTTACACCGACCACTGTCTCCCTTCCCCCATGATTTCTGTTGTTCTTTCCCCTGGAGGGTTGTGTTGATCATTGTGATCGATTTCCCTTCTTGCCCTTCTCCCCGCCTTCACCCTTCCTATCGGGTATCTCTCTTCCCATTCCTGCTCCTGGGTTGTGCGTATTGTGAGATCTTATCTCTTATCTACGGTTCTGTACATGCTCTGGTCTAGTCTGAAGTGAGAGGCATCATTGGGGTCATAGTGGTGGGGGTGAGGAAGCCTCAAGGAACCAGAGGACTATTGTGTGTATCATCGGTGCTTTACTGCACCCTGGTTGACTCATCTCTTCCCTGTAGCCCCTCTATAGGGTATGTTCCATTGTCTACAGATGGACTTTGGGTATGTGCTCCAATCCCCATCATTCTTAACCATATGATTTTGTTTGTTTGATAGTTACGGGTCTTCTGATACCTTTTACCTGGTCCTGATGACACCTCATGCTCACAAAGGCTGGTGTGCTTCTTCCATGTGGGCTTTATGTTTCTCTGCTGGATGCCTGCTTGTTTCACTTCAAACCTTTAAGACCGCACACACTATCTTTTAGTAGGCAGGCACCATCTGCCACATTTGCTTATGCATCCATTTTGTCTTCAGTGATTGTGTCGAGAGGGTGAGCATCTCAGATTGCCAATTTATTAGAATTACGTGTTCTTATATTGAGGGAGGGTATGAGTCGAGGCCCAATGTCCATCCGATACCTCAGTGTATTGCCATATAAATATATGTCCATAGGCCAATACCTCTATTTTTGTGGGTTAATGTATTTACATACGTACACCCCTGAGATTATAACTCTATCCATAGCTTTGCTTCCTAGATCATTCCTCTGTTTCCTTTTACCTTCCTTCTGTACCATATTCATGCTTACCCTACTTCTGTGTCATAGTACTTTCTTTCAGCTAGATTGCTGTTGCGCCAGTGCTCTATATCCACCTTGTTATTGGTTTTTATTCCCTAGTTGTTCTCCTGTGTATGGCACTGATTGTCCACCACACTTTTCCTCTGACCCCTTCTCCCCTCAAGTCCCCCTGGGACCACTGGTCCCATTACTTTCTCCTTAAGCTTGCTTCTCATACCTGTCTTGTGTAAGTAGGCATACCAACAATGGCATAGACCAAACAAATAGAAAACAACTGATTGACCAAAAGAAAAAAAGAGAGAGAGAGAGAGAGAGAGAGATGTGAGAATAAGAAGGAAAAAAAAGAAACAAACAGAAACAAAAAAACCACAACAACAACAGCAAAACAGCATACATGCTTCCAGGTCTGTCCGCTGACCTTTATGACTATCTCCCCATTGGTTCTGGGGGAATTCTAGGAACTTCCCCTCCTAGCCTGAAGTCTATTTGGGGGGCTCTTTAGGGACATTGTGTCTTTGCTTTGCTCCTGTTACTGATCTGTTGTGTTTCCTTGGCTTGCCTTGCTGCATGGGGTTCAGAACGCATTTCGTCCCTGCTATGTGTCCCCAGTATTGTCCTTTGTAGCAGTGTGTTCCAGTAAGGGGACAGCATGTCATGAACTATTGTTGGCCCTACAGTCATCTCTGTGCTTTAGCAGTTCCATCCTGGGAAGTCATCCTCTTGGCTTGATGTGCCAATATGGGGTCTAGACCAACTGTTCCTTTCTCTTTTTCTTACTTGGTTTGCCACTGTGTGGGCCATGACATGCCGGCCCCTCACCCCAACCTGTGGGTTTAGCATTATTCTCTGTGTCATGTACTTCTAGGGAGGCGTCAGTTTAGCTCTGGTTGGGACCAGCCCTGTAGCCCAATCTTTTCATGCATTCCTCCTCGCGGTTATGCTGCCCTTGTGTTTTCCTGCATTGTGTTGGAGTCTATATGCACACTCCCAATTCTGTGGAGACATAACCAATACTCTCCCCCTGGTTGGGTTTGTGCTGTACTCCCCTCATGCCATCTTCTCACTCTCATCTCTCTTTTTGCCCTCTGCTGTCCCCCCTTTCCCCTAATTTATGTTGAATTAGCATGTGCTTCCTTGGGTTTGGTTTGACCTCCACCCAACTGCCTGTACCTCAGTCCGTACATTGGCTTTTCTTCTAAACTTACTGTGCTGGTTATCCTTACCTCAGAGGACTCATGTTGTACTTAGCCTTTTGTGATTGGTTGACTTTACTTAGCATAATTTCCTTCAACTCTTCCCATGAAACGACATATTTAAGGTGATTATTAATGCTTTTTAAGGCTGCATATAGTACTCTTTTGTGTATAAGTGCCACAGTTTACTAATACACTTATCTATTGATGGAAATTTAGGTTGTTTCCAGCTCTTTGCAATTGTGAATTGTGCCATAATAAACATTGGAGTTCAGAAAACTGGTTGTCATCTATTTCTTACCTCTTCTGGGTATATGCCCAGTAGAGGGATAGCTGGGCCATAGGTAGATGAATTTCCATTTGTTTTAGATAGCGCCAGATTGCTTTCCACAGAGGCTGTACATATCTACATGACCATCAGCAGTGGAGGAGCGTTCTTGTCTCATCTCCAACATTTGTTGCACTCTAATCTTCTGATTTAGGCTATCCGCAAGGGTATTAAGTGACTTATCATGGTTTTAATTTGCATCTCTCTGATAGCATTTCTCTTATGGCTAATGAACAGTAACACTTTCTCATGTTTATTGGCCCTCTGAGTCTTCTCCCTAGTGAAGCTTCTTTTCAGTTATTGTGTCCACTTCCTCAAGGGGTTAACTGTTTTCCTCTTTTTGCAGGCCATGAGAGTATTGTAGATTTTATTAATAAGTCCTTTGTTATGTCAGAAGAGCATTAAATATATAAAGTGCTTTGGGTGGGATTGACATCTTTACTATGTTGAGTCTTCCAATCCACAAGCATGGGATGTTCTTCCATTTGTAGCGTTTGCTTTTGATTTCCTGTTGTAGGGTCTTGTAGTTTTCCTGGTGTAGGTCATTATTTTTTTTGTTAAATATATTCTTAGGGCTTTTCCACCCGCTCCCCCCTCCCCCAGCGCACTGCTCCAGCCGCACCGCGCTTGCTCAGAGCTCCGGGCTCCTCCTAAGCTAGCGCCGCCGCTGTCTCCCTTTAGCCACCATCATGATCATCTACCGGGACCTCATCAGCCATGATGAGATGTTCTCCGACATCTTCAAGATCCGGGAGATCGCAGATGGGCTGTGTCTGGAAGTGGAGGGGAAGATGTTCAGTAGGACCGAAGGTAACATCGATGACTCCCTCATTGGTCGTAACGCCTCAGCTGAAGGCCCCGATGGCGATGCAGCAGATAGCACCGTGGTCACTGGTGTTGATATTGTCATGAACCATCACTTGCAGGAAACCAGCTTCACAAAAGAAGCCTACAAGAAGTACATCAAAGACTACATGAAATCAATCTAAGGCAAACAGAAACCAGAAAGAGTAAAGCCTTTTATAACAGGGGCTGCAGAACAAATCAAGAACATCCTTGCAAACTTCAAAAACTACCAGTTCTTTATTGGTGAGAATATGAATCCAGATGGCATGGTTGCACTGCTGGACTACTGTGAAGATAGTGTGACCCCATATATGATCTTCTTTAAGGATAGCTTAGAGATGGAGAAATGTTAACAAGTGGGCAACTCACGACCAATGCCTCTCAACCTAACCGGCTGCTGTTCATCCACACGACACCAGGACTTAGACAAACGGAACTGATGTCATCGTGAGCTTTTCATTTACTTTTGACCTTGATTTATTTGGAGCAGAGGCTTTTTTTTTTTAAGGAAAAACAACCATGTCGTGTAGGTTGTCTAAAAGTAAAATGCATTTAAACTCACTTGAGAACGCCTCCTGGTTGACTATCAGTAAACTAAATTCTCCTTGTAGTGCTCCTGGAGAAGTCAGAGCCACGTGTAGACTGGCCATTTCAGTGTGAGGCTGTCTCTAGAGGCCTGCCACAGCCAAACTACAGGGATCCAAATAGAGACAAGAGTCCAAAGGCTTAATTTTGAGTTTAAATAAAGGGAGTGACCATGTTTTTAGCGGTGCTGGCATCTAAAGTGGATCCTTAAGCATTTCATCACCTAAAAATGGAAGAGATTATCAAAAGAATAAATAGACTAATATAATTGGGAAATATATATATATATATATATATATATATTCCTAGTTATTTCATTTTGTTCTTGGCTACTGTGAAGGGTACTTCCTTCTTGATCTCCTCTTCCATGCTCCTGTCCAATGTGTATAGCAAACCTACCAACTTCTGTTTGTTGATCTTGTATCCTGCCACGCTTCCAGTACACCTATTGTGGAGCTTTTGGGGTTTTCAATGCATGGGACCATGTCATCTGCAAATAGTAATATTTTCACCTCCTCCTCTCCCATTTGGATACCTTTAATATCCTTCCACTGTCTTATGTTGTTAGCTAGGACCTCCAGTACAATATTGAATAGAAATAGAGACGAGGGCCCTCCTTGTCTTGTACTCTTTTTCAGTGGGATTGTTTTGTCTTTATTAACTATGATGTTGGTAGAATTCTGCTGTGATGCCATCTGGCCCAGGGGCATTTTTTTTTTAGTTGATAGCTTCTTGATAACTCTGTTTCTTCTTTCACTATGAGTTTGTTGAGGTTCTTGACCTCTGTCTGAGATAATCTAAGAAGGGACTGATTTTCCAAGATCTATCCATGTCTTCCACATTTCTGAATCCATTAGAATATAGCCTTTCATAGTACTTTGTGATTATCCTTTTGATCTTGTTGGGGTATGTTGTAATTACCCATATTTCATCCTTCATCCTGGCTATTGATGTTCGTTCCTTCCTTTCCTTGGTTAGATTCACTAGCAGTCTGTCAATTTTGTTCATCCTTTCATAGAACCAGCTTTTTGTTGCATTTATCTTTTGAATTGTTCTCTTGTCTTCCCACTGGTTTAACTCTGCTCTGATTTTTATTATGTCTTTTCTTTTGCTATTTGCCAGTTGTAATGTTATTGGTTTTGTGATAACGTATCTGTCATAAGCCTCTCTTCTTTTTTCATATGTGCACTTATTGATATCAAGCTATCTCTGATAACTGCCTTCGCAGTATTCCAAAAGTTTTGATATGTTGTATTCTCATTCTCATTAGTTTCTAGAAACTTCCTAACATCCTCTCTATTCTGGGACTGTACTCATTCATGTTGCAGGAGATCAATGTTCATTCTCCAATTGATTGCCCTTGATTTTCTGGTCATCCTTTTATTAATCTCCAGCTTTATGGCATGGTGATCTGAGAAAGATGTCTGAATAATCTCTGTGTGTTTGAATTTACTCAGGCTTGACTTGTGTACCAGCATGTGGTCTATTCTTGAAAATGATCCATGTGGTCTTGAGAAGATTTGATTTTTTTTTGCATTTGGATGGAAAGCTCTATAAATGTCTGTCAGGCTCAGTTACCTAATTACATTGTTTAGCTCTTTAGCCTCTTTGCTGAGCTTCTTCCCCAGTGATCTTTCTCTGATAGCAGAGTATTAAAGTCACCTACTGTGATTGTTGAACCCGTGATTTCTTTTTTCATCTTTTTAATAGTTTGTTTAATGAAATTTTCTGCTTCATTGTTGGGTACGTAAGTATTCAATATGCTAACTGGTTCTTGGTTTACTGAACTTTTGAGCATTATATAGTGTTCCTCCTTGTCTCATTTTATGGTTTGAAATTTGAGGACCATTTTGTCAGAGCTTAAGATTGCCACCCCTGCTTTTTTTAAGTTGCCCTTTGCCTAGTATACTTTCCACCAGCCTTTTATTCTTAGTTTATTTTTGTCTGTGTGCTTAAAATGTGTCTCTTGCAGGCAACAGACTGATGGGTTATGTTTTCTGAGTCAGTCTTCCAGCTTTTTTCTTTAAATGTATGAATTGAGTCCATTGGGTTTCATAGTTATTATCACAATCTGTGGATTCATTGTCGTTATACCATGTCTTGCGTTTTGGGTGTTTTCCTATCTCTCTTCATATTAGTGTGCTGCGTTTGTGTGAGAAGTTTCTATGTTATCTTGTAATTGTTGCTGGCATGTTGGGTTTTGGAAGGAGATGGGCTGTGCGGTTTTCTCTTGCTTGTGGTTGGTGGAGGTTGATCCTCTGGCAATTGTGAGCCATCCAGTATCTTCCGCAGGGTTGGGTGTCTTGCAGCATATTCTTTGTGTCTTACCTAAAGCTATTACTTTTAAGGGGAAATATTTGAGCATATCTATATGCCAAGGGAAAGTATCAATAGAAAGGGAGGAGATGAAATGTAGGCGAGAATAAAATTGGAAACATGGTGAAGAGATTGTCTCATATCAAATGGAGAACATAGGTTCATGGGAAAGGGTTAAGGACTGGAGAGAATGCAGTTTTTATGGAAAATCAGGGAGTGGGGGTGTTGAGAGAATTCCTATGGTGTCATTACTCTCATTTAAATACAAAGTGAGTTTCTTTGCTAAGAGAGAAAAATTGAAATAAGTTAGACTGGATAGGCATGTTGATGAGAACATTGAATATTCTCTGGATATAGCATTCTTGGTTAATAGTCTATTTTCTTTCAACTTTGAATATTTAATCCCATTTCCTTTTGAGCTGTATGATTTTAGATGAGAAATCAGCTTTTAATCACTTCCATGTGATGAGTCAGTTCTCTCTTGTGTCTTTAAATCTCTACTTTTAAATTATTTATTTTGTAGGTGTAGATATTTTAAGTTATCCTACATTAAGTATATTGAGCTTCTTGAATGTGTAGATTAGTATTTTTAAAATTAAACTTAGGAAGTATTTGACCATTATTTCCTCCACTGTTCTCTGTGTCCCCCTTTATCTCTCTACTCACCTTCTGAGACTCACATTATACCTATATTGGTAAGCTTAATGGTATTTCACAGCTCTGTAATATCTCAGTATATCTCTTCATTCTTTTCTCTATATATTATTCAGACTGCATCACTTGCCTCTCAGTCTGTCATACTGTAGTGGCTTGTGGGTTGCTGTGATGTTTAAAGCTATGTCATTGGCATTTTAAATACTAACAGGGTCACCTAAAGCTCCAGCAGAGCTTCCAGAATAAGTTTAAACTACTTAGAAGGACTGTCCACTATGGAGGGATTATCCACTGAAAACCCCATTGATAGCAACAAAATATTATTAATTAATTAAAATATAATGAATAGAAGCAGACTATTGTCAGAGATAAGGCCAAAAGACAAACCCCTCAGATTGAAAGGCAATTTGACTGGGAAGAGCTGCCTCCTCAAAGAAGAGTCAATTCTAATGATGTGCCTGGAGAAAGGCCTGTGGTAATAACACAGTCAGGACCTTTCTTTGGTGATGGGGATGGTTCAAAATGAGAAGACACAGCTGAAAACATCAATTAATAATCAGAACTTGGAATACATAAAGTGAATCTAGGAAAGTTGGAGGTCATAAAAAAGGAAATAAACTCATAAAGATCTATGGTTAGGAATTAATGAGCTGAAACAGACCAGTATTGGCAAGTTTTAATCAGAAAATCACATGGTTTACTATACTGAGCATAACACAATCAAGAGGAATAGCATTATATTCATTGTCAAAATGGACATTTCAAGATCTATCTTGAAAAACAATGCTGTCTGTGATAGGTGAATATGTATCCACTTACAATGAAATCTAATCAATACTACTATAATTCAAAGTTAAGCACCAACCACCAACGCTAATGATAAAAAAATTGAAGAATTCTATCATTTTTGAGTCTCAAGTTGATACAACATGCAATCAATATGCATTTAAAATTACTGACAATTGGAATGCAAAAATTGAAAACAGAGGAAGGAACAGTAGGTAAAATATATTGTCTTGGTGATAGAAAGGAAGCTGGAGTTCACATAATAGAATTTGGCAAACCCAATGACTTGTTCATCACAAATAACATATTTTCAACAGCACAAATAATGACAATATATGTGGACTTCCCCAGATGGTAAAAAAGGACATCAAACTGACTAAATCTGTGGGAAGATCAATGGAGAAGTTCAAAATCAGCAGCTAACACCAGGCTAGGGGTTGACTGTGGAACACAGCATCAATTGTTCCAATGTAAGTTCAGGTTGAAGTTGAAGAAAACAAAAACAAGTCCACCAGAGCCAAAATACAACTTTAAGTATATCCATCCTGAATCTCAAGCATATCAGAAGAACAGACATGCTGCATTGAACACTGATGACAGAAGATCTGATGAACTGTGGGATGACATGAAGAACGACATTCATGAAGAAAGCTAATGGTGACTGAAAAAACTGGAAAGGAAGGATGTTCTAGCATATTTAAAATAGTTTAAGTCTTTGTTTAATAATTCCTTAGTGACAATTTCTATTGATTGTTTATCTCTCTACATGTGTGTATAGGTCATACTTTCTTGAATTTTTACATGTCGCACATTATTTTGTTGTTCTTAAAAATTGAACATTTTAAATAATACACTGAAAACTGGATTCTCGTAGCCCACACTTTTTCTGTTGATGTTTGTTGTACATTTTAATATAGTGATTTTTCTTAATTATGTAAAGTTTTGTTTTGTGTGTACCTACTAAAGACGCTGTTCCATTATTCTAGTGGCTAGTTAGTGATTAGACAGAGTATTCCTTAAAGTTTTGGAAGTTATAAATATGCGTATCTCTGCAGAGTGGCCTGTATGTGTTTTGGGGATGTATAGATGTGGGTGTGAGAAATACCTTTAATATTCAGTCAGGTAGATTAAAACTTTACCTTGGGATTCATTTACTGCTTATGTCCAATCTTAAGGTCAAGCCAGATGTGAGAATGTACAGTCTTCTAGGGTTTTATTTGGTCATGTATATAGCTCAGGACGCTTGTGTACCTGGCTGCCTAGGATCAAGATTATGTTGGACCTTTTCATAGTTTTCTATGAGCATTTTATTCTTCAGCTTTCCTTTTTAAGGGTTTTGATCAGCATTTGTTTCATCTCATTTTTTATAGTCCCCTCAATGTAACACCACCTATTCCACTTACCCCCTGTGCTTTCGTTTTCCATTCCTCCTTAATTCCTAATCGGAATTTTGATCTTGAATTAATGTTGCCCTTTTAGTGTCAAATGGTTGATTACCCTAACAATTATCAATTGCTTTTGTCACCCCAAACATGCATAACTTTTCAATTGCTTACAACCTATCCTCTCTAGTGCTTCCATAGAAAAGGTGGGTGGGTGGTAGGTCTTATTAATTGATTTTCAAATAAAAAGTACAAATCCAGACAGTTACCATGGAATTAGGATTTGGAAGAACTTTTATTCTATTCTGTCCCTTTACATTGTGATAGAGGGGCCTAGTGGTCTCAAGCATCTAAAAACAGGAAATGAGATAAAATCAAGTTTGAAGTGCCCCAAAAGTCACTGTTACTGCCTAGATTCTGTTGGGTTTTTTTGGATGGAGTTCCTGGATTGCTATAGGCCACTGATGGATTTCCTGAGTTCTGCAAAAGTTAATTTTTACAAATTTGCTAGAGTGCTCCTTTTTTTTTTAGAGAATAGGATCTTTGGAATTTTTTGTTCTTGTTTTTCTTTTCCTTTGTGTCATAATGATGTAAACATTATAGACAGAATCTTTTTAAAAATCATTTTACAAGGACTTGTACAACTCTTATCACAATCCATCTATCCATTGTGTCAAGCACATTTGCAGATTTGTTGCCATAATTTTCAAGACTTTTTCTTTCTACTTGAGTCCTTGGTATCAGTTCCTCATTTTTTCCCCTCCCTCCACCATCTGCCCTCTCTCATGAGCCCTTGATAATTTATAACTTTTTTCCCCCTCATGTCTTACACTGAAAAATGTCTCCCGTCACCCACTTTTCTGTTGTCTGTTCCCCAGGGAGGAGGTTATAAGTAGATCATTGTAATGGGTTCCCCTTTCTTCCCCACCTTTCCCTTCCCCTCCTGTTATGGCTATTCTCAGTATCATTCTTGAGAGCTTTATGTGTCCTGGATTCCCTGCATTTCCAGCTCTTATCTGTACCCGTGTACATGCTCTGGTCTGGCCATATTTGTAAGGCAGAATTGGAGTTATGATGGGGGGAAGGAAGCATTAAAGAACTAGAGGAAAGAGGTATGTTTCATCGGTTAAACTGCACCCTGACTGGCTCGTCTCCTGCCCTTGATAAACAGGTTCTTTGAGAGATGGATGCAAAGCAGATTTCAAACAGATTGAGACTGCAGAGACATTAACAATTGAGGTTGGAGACTATGAGCTAATATTGGTGCCACTGTATGTGTGCGTATGCATGTTTTTCATCAATCTGCAGCAGAGCAGGTATAAATGCTGAGAATGAAGACAGTGAAATATGACAAAGATTGAGGTTCGTGTACCAAGTGAGGATGACAGAGCAAGATGTTAGATGAAAGATGTAAAGGAAGATGTACAGATGAAAATGGAAGCCAAAATGAATTTTTTGTTCATTGAATTGGAAGAGTCAAAGTCTTTGTATTTTAAAAACTTGAGAACAGAGGGAAAAAAAAGTTAATCAAATAAAGCTACTGACCATTAATTGACCAGCTATCTTAATAAATGTATTTGAGCAATGGGTGGTATATATTCCATAATAGAGATTCACCACTGTGTCCTGGAATTCAAGAGAGCATGCCTACCTCATGGGAAGAGTTCAATTTTTTTAATGAAAAAAAGAGAAAGAAATATTGATCATCCTACTGGCAGAATCAGTGAAGGAACAGAAATCATGTGAGTTAGAAATTGAAGGGATCAGAATATCAGCAAGTAGAGATTCCTGTAAGAAAGAATTTCCATATGATATGATAAAATATAGACTTAGTTAAAAATAATGTTACCATTAATAATAATGTTTCAGTAAATTATAGAGTTAAAAATAAGAGTTATATTTACACTATTTAACCCTTTATTTTACCTTATCTTGTGAAAAAGTAGAAAACCATTTGGTTATGTATATCAGGATGGAACTGTTTTCGATACGCTTTCCTTTTTCAATTATATTACCATCATTATGTGCTTCATATATCATGAAATTTAATCATTTAATTGTATTAAGAAGAATTTCAATAGCTGTGATTTTTCAGATGTACATCACCAACCCCCTTTTTTTTTCAGACACCACTGGGTGAATTAAAATCTATAACATTTCAGTTAGGAATCAGGTGCTTACCTGTTTGTGCCACTCATAGACTGTAGGAGGAGGTGAATAGATGCAGACACTCACTCTTGACTGCATTAAATATATTCCATCTAACAGAGACCTGATAGGGCAGAATGGAATGGCCTCTGTGAGTTCTCAAGACTAAACATTTTGATGGGCATACGGAAACCCTCACTTCCCCCCTGATTTAATAGTCTAGTTAATTGAAATACAGAGTAAGTACAGTAAAGGATGAGACTGGGAAACCATATTAGGATTTTCATTAACATTAGGACTTTTTGAAAAACCAGAATAGTGACCACCTGCTTCTTTACGTTGTGCTCATAAACTTCCCTAGAGTGACCTAAATATTATAGATTGTATAGTACGAACTACATAGACATTCACATGGAGATCCATGAAAGTTAAATAATGATGTAAAAAGTAAATTACTGTGAAATCCTTTTCATGATGATGTCTGTGAATAACATTTTCATGTCAAGCCTAGATTGTAGATCTTCAATGAATGCAGCAGCTTAGTGGCAAGAAAAACACAACATAACAAAAAAGTATCAGGACAGAAAAATTCAGTCTCGCTGTTACTTATCACTACTCATTCTCTATGTAGTCCTCCCAATTTTTGTTGCCAATTGCAATTAAAGTGAGTTAGAAGTATATCTTAGTGTTAAAGAAAACCCCAAATAACCACTGCTATCCTATTGACTCCAACTCAAAGTAACCCTAGAAGGTACCGTGGAACTCCTCTTCAGGGTTACCAAAGCAATAAAGCTTCGTAGGAGCAGGGAGCCTCATATTTCTCCTGTCACTAAAGGAAATTTATAATGGGCTGGTGAAAAAGTGGTCTGTTGTGTCTTTTAGGTAAAATATATTTTTCAAAATATTTGACTTATTCTAATATTAACATGTTTTTGCCTCCTTGATCACAGTGTACATCACTATGGAAATTATGCCATAGAAACATAAGTAGGGCTTTTCCAATTGTTGAGTTTTCTAAAAGCTTGAATGTTTCATACTTAAGAAATGAGAATTGAATCTATTCATGTGTTCTAGAATATAATGTAAAGTTTTATTTGCCAATATTGATGTTAATAAAAAAAATAATGGCCTGAGTACTTTTCTCTTCCCTGGAAAATATCTTCAAATATCTGTGTAACTCATAACCTCTGTCTGTCTTCTGGATTAGTTAGGCAGATACACTCATGATCTTGAGAAAGAATGGATTAGAATGCTGTATTTAAAAAAAATACTAACTGAATGAAAATGTGACTTTTCTTGTGTTTTTTAAGTATTGCAGGAGTTATGATTATCTTAATCATAGGTAACTATTTAAATATCCTAAAATATGATGGTATATTTTTCCTCAGAAAGTAATTTACTAGCCTATCTTTAAAAAATCTCAGCTGTTAAGAAATATTGTATTTGAATATTTCAAAAGCCAATCTTCTCTCATCACAGCATTTGAACATATTCAACATAGTATTATATGTCTAAAAATGTTTAACTCTGTTAATGTATTTAGCTTACACTAAAGTATTTGAATGTATCGTAGGGCATGTAAGTGCAATTTGCACGTATATGTGCATAAGGCAGTGTTTTGACTACAAATACAAATACAAATCTGTCATTACTAGAAAATAAGCATCAGCTGGAGCTGCCATGCTGTCCGGTATCCATGCTTTTATACGTATGGGGGAAATAGAAAGTGCTATATTGCTTATTCAGAAACTTAACCACACTATCTGAAACATTAATCCACAGATGTAGTTCAGCTGTGTGTGCTCTATCTTTACTACCACATTTTCACAATGCAGTTATGAACATAAGCTCCTATTATATAGTAGAACTTCTTAAGTCATTTTATCTTTACCTTAGTCTAACCTTATAATTATATATATGATATAACTCTGTGTGTATTAGTGACTAGTAGAGCTTAGACTACTTTTAACGTTCTGTGTTGGCCCTATCAAATCAATGCTAAAACTGTAATTAAGCTTTCTTCTATATAATTACTCTCATTCCCTCTCTTCCTTCACTTGTACATGTCTACTAATTTCTTATTTAGAAGAGTCTAGATCAATTTTGAATTGCCTCTTTTTAATTAATTCCCTAAGGTTATTTCAGCTTCCAATAATACCAAGCTACCAATTAATGTATTAGTATTCTCCATAAAAAAACAGTAAAACTATCCAAGAAATTTTAAAAAGTAATCAGCTCCCTCCAACAAGGGCTACTGATGGCAGCATTAACCACACCACGTTACATGTTATTGATGTTTAGTCACCAGTCTCTTCAACTGCGCCCCTCCTCAACTTAGTTAGTTCGGACCATGCTGATCAACTGTATGACAACACTTTGTAAAATCTGAAACAAAATAAGAATAGGAGGTATCTATATCATCACTGTAGTTTTAATGACATAGTGGTTAAAGAACTAAGCTTTAGTTCTTTAGTGACTGGACCTGACAGTTCCTCAGGAGAAAGATAGGTCAGTTTGCTTCCAAAAGGATTTTCAGACTTCTAAACTCTGTGATAGGGCACTTCTACCTGAAGGGTGACCAAGTTGGAGTTGACTAGACGGCACTGCGTTTGTTGTATTTGGCAGATATATCTTCCCTTCTTTGCTGTTGCATCCAATGACCACCAGATTCTTTTTAAAATCCACAGCTGCCAGAGCTGAAGTTTGTAGTGGCACAGGAGAAAGGTTCCGAATCTTCCGGGCTGAGAAGACCTATTCTGTCAAGGCAGGAAGGTGGTATTTTGAATTTGAGACTGTCACTGCTGGAGACATGAGAGTTGGCTGGAGCCGGCCAGCTTGTCAACCTGATCAGGAGCTTGGCTCTGATGAACATGCTTTTGCCTTTGATGGCTTTAAGGTGAGTGGAGTTTGCAGTGAAGTAGGCTTCACATTTCTAGAATGTACATGTTCAGGCTCTTGTGCTCCAGGGAGAAGAAAGACAAGGCTTTCGATTCTTGTTAACAGTTACAATCTCAGAAACCCACGGGGGCCGTTATCGGGTCTCTGTGTATCAGAATCAAATTGAAAACAATGAGTGAGTAAGTGTGACCGAGGCACAAAAGTGTTGTCTTTCCCCCGTCATCACCTCCCCAGCCCACCTCCCTGACATTGCTGGGTTCTCCCTGGTATTAATAATGTCAGGACTCTAGAGACCAAAATTGGAAATATAATTTATTAGCAAACCGGTGTCTTTGTGCTCTGAAGGTATTTTCTTCATCTCACAAACAGTGGAAAATTCAAGAACTAAAACAATGCCTCTCTATGGTATCAAAAAACATTTTCTTAGTGTATATGTTATCTCTAAGCAGTAATTAATCTGTATAAGGAGTTAAAAGTCACAAGAAAATTTAAGACAATATTGTTTATAATCACAATTTTTTTTCAATGTCATCATTATTAGTAATTTCTCTTTGTTAAACTGTTTATTTACTCATATATTTCATAAATAGCAAAGGTTATTTTATATGTCTAAAATACTATGAAATAAAAATTTAAAGTTTGTGGACATACATGTATGTATACACATGTCTTGCTACATATATGTATATTGATTAAAATTTTTTTGGTTAAATATAAGGAGTCCTGCTGTTGCTATTAAGTGTTTGACTGTTAACTGAAAGGTCAATGGCTAAAAAATTCTGCAAGAGAAAGATGAAGCTGTTCCCAGAGAGATATGTAGATTCAGACACCTATATAGGGTTAGTATGGGTCAGAATTGACCATGGCAGTGGGTGTGATAATACACACACACACACACATTAGGTTAATAATACATTCTGTATTCACTTATCAACTATCTTGATATACAATATTTCATATTTATTATAATAGTAAACAATCTGCTATCTGACTATTTCACATTAATTATGTACATCTGGCAGTAACAAACACTGAGATACAGATTAAGAGTAATGCCACCTGGAATGGATGAGGTTGCGTTTCAACTGGGCCATGATTTTCAGTAGTTTGTAATGATGTATTTGCAATTATGTAATAATATAAGTAGTCAGATATATAATAATGGTTTTAGAAGTTACATACTGATGCAATCATCTTCCATTTTCTAGTCATATGTATTCATCCTCTATTTTCACAAAATGTTGATTTTCACATAAAGATGGGGTCTTGGAAACCAGTTCACTGATTATGAGTAGAGAGCATGTATTTTGAAATAGATGGAATTTAGAATGTCATTTTCTTCTTGATTCCTAGTTTAGACTTTTTCAATGTGTGCAATGAAAGAAAAACAATCCATACAGACAAGAAAATTCTTTATGTATTTTTTTCTTTTAATATAATGTATTTAAAGTTAGATTTTAAAAAAAAAAGGTAGACTCTCAAAATCATGAAGCAGCATTTGCTTTTTCTCAATATTTAATGAACATTCCCAGACAACTCTGTACCCCTTAGGACATTGTAATAGATGGATGGGCTGGCAAGAGTTCATGCTACTGCCATGTAAACAGTATGGTCTGGTAGTGGGTTTTCCTAGTGAGTGTTAATTGTTCATGACACGTGGCCCTTCTTCCTTCTAGGCTCAGCGGTGGCACCAGGGAAATGAGCATTATGGGCGCTCTTGGCAAGCAGGCGATGTAGTGGGGTGCATGGTTGATATGAATGAGCATACCATGATGTTCACACTGAATGGGGAAATCCTTCTTGATGATTCTGGATCAGAACTGGCTTTCAAAGACTTTGAGGTTGGAGATGGTAAGTAAGTGCACTGCATATTGTGTTGTCTTCAGGATTAGAACAAAGCAAAGGTATTGGCTCTCAAGCATTATAACCAGGAATTATAACCTCAGTTATGTCTGAGGATGAGTGAGCAGATGAATTGTCATTTTAAATCACAAATGTGCCATATGGCTTATTTGAGCATATATCCTTGAAATTACTGTAGCAGAAAAATGATCTAGACTCCAATATGCAGAAATAGCTTCTAAAAATGTATGGCAAGGTAAAAATAATTTTCACACAAATGTTAGATTTTCATTTGGAATCCCAATATGACATTTACAAAGTATGCAGTGTATACATGTCTTGTCTTATGTAAATGACCCATGACATGAGTTTTCAAAATTGTGAGTTTTTCTCTAAGAAAGATACATACATACAATTATAATAATTATGAGATACATAAATACAATTATAATGGTCAGAAATAATAGAGTGATTTTGCATTTTCCATCTGAAAAAAGAGGAAAAAAGTTGCATTGATGTTCTTACAAGGCAGTATAGAATTATTTTTCATGAAAAAAAACCAATTATTTTTGAAATTAAAATATATGCACAGCTTTAGTCAGAAAATACACCAAATGACAGAAGAATAATGCCTAACTTCTATTGTGAATTCTATCATGTTGACTTAAAAAAGCAAACAAACCCAGATCATTTGTCACTGTAGAAGTACAATACCCTTTTTACTCTCCACTGAAATAGTGACAAGTTAGATAATTGATATAGTGACAGTGAAGTTAGATGATTGATATGTGTACAGAATAGTGGTTTTCAGCATGGTATTGAATTAAGGTTTTTTTTTTTCAGTTTCTAGCAAGTTGATCCTAATATGTACTTACAAGGTTTTCAGTGGCAGCTTTTTTAGCAGTATATCAACAAACTCTACAGACATGATCTTCTGTCCTTTTGGTTGGTAGCTGAGATTGTCAGCCATTTGCACCACCCAGGACTATAAATTGAGGATTAGGATGTCTGACTTTCCTAGGGCTATTATAACAAAATAGTGCAAGATTGGTGAGTTTAAAGCACAGCCATTTATTTTTTCAGAGTTCTACAGGTTATAAGTCCATATTCAGGGGCAAGGGATGCCAATACCTTCCGAGGTCTTTGAGTAAAGAACTGTTCCATGCCTCCTCACTGCCATAAAGCTCACGTTCCTGAAATATTCTCAAAGAAGTATCTAGTAGTTACTGGTATTCCTTGGTGCTCCATTGCTGCTAATACATACACCCATCTCTTTTGCCATACAGCATCTTCCTCCATGTGTATGTGGTTCTCTTGCCATGCCTATTCTTTGATTCAATTCACACTACTCTCTTATGATCTCATTAATTTAACTAATGACATCGGAAAGGGAAAACCTCATCCCTCCACACAAGGTCACCCTCACAGTTGCATGGATTGGAACTTAAATATATCTTTTCGGGGAACACAGTTCAAATCAGAACTGAGAGTCTGTCCCATTTCAAATATCCACTTTTCTGGGTATATCAGAATACCCGTAATTATTATCACTGAAGTCACTCTGTAATCCCAACATTATGTTAAAGAGCTAATTAGGGAGTCTCCCTAATTAAAAGTTAGAACATGGAGGTAAAATAATTCAAGGTTGTGAATCACTTTGCTGAGGGAAGACAAAAAACCAAGGACAAGATTGGAGTACTAGATATTTGGAGTAAAGATGAAAATAATTATAAAATAGTAGACATTTTGAAAACGAATGACAATGTTGAAAACCAGCATCATTGAATATTTTGTTTTGCCAAGAATTAGCAGTGAGAACTATCCTAGAAATTTCTTAGGTTTCTTAATTTGACGCTTGAATCACTTAAATATATACTATATTCATGGGATAATTTAAAACATGAGGAGGGATTTATTTTGAATATTTTGGGCAAAAGTTTAGACATTATTTAATTTTAACCATTTGAGCTTATAGTTAAGGTAATGTAATATAGGGGAATTAATGTAAAATAATTGGTGAATTGAGTGAAAATCAAACTTTATTTAAGAGCCTTGCTAATTGAAAGTTAAGTTTTATATACTGGTAAAGAGAAGAGAATATTGTTTCAAAGGCCATTTTGAAAATGAATGACACCTGTATATATTAAGATAACTTTGTATGTATATCTGAAGATAGTTTTGCACATGTTGAATATATATTAGTTATTAGAAGTAATGGTATTCCCATACAGCACTAAAAAGGTGCTTCTGGGTAAAATGCTGTCAGGTGTTTATTTTTCTAGAGAAGGACAAACAAATGTCATGATGTCTCCAATTACTATTACTTTATTTAACTAAAAAATTAGAAAGGCATTATACCAAAATAAAATTCAATATTTCAATTCTATATATCCAGCTCTATGAGAAAGTCACTATATTCTTTTTCTTATTCCATATCTCTTCTAATCTAATGAATTCCAGAACTGCAAACATTTACACAGCGTGGGAGTGTGAGGACTTTTGCTGGTGGTATAGACAAGCCTAAAAGATCAGAGTTTTTAATAACATAAATTTCCAAAATTATTATCGACAAAGTGGTGGTTTCAAAATGGAGTACAATGTTAAATTTTTTTAATCCAGTCATCTCTATTATCTGAATTAACCAAGAACCTGGGATAGAGCATTAGAATGTTCATTTTATGCCAAAGTAAACATTACAAAGTAATCCCTGTACTAAAAATCATGCCCTTACATTATAACAAATGTACAAAGGCTTCACTGAGCATATTTTTCCATTTATTTTTTGAGTTAACATGAAATAGAAGAATCATTTATTATGTGAAGCACTGTGTTCCTAGCTCAATTGTGAAAATAATTCTTCTTACGTGATCTGGAACAAATTAATTCTGCTTTCATTTTTTTAAAAAATAAAATTTTAATTGGAAATGTTCTCTTCCTACCTCATTCAATTCTAAAGGTATGATGCAAGTTTTTGTTGGTTTTTTTGTTTTTTTAACTTTAACCTCCCCACTGATCTAGCTATAAAGTCTTGGAGAAATAATTTAATATATTCATCTGTTTTCTCTTCTAAAAAGATAAAGCTATTTTAAAATAACATATGGGGAAGTACTCATATATTATCTGGAGTTATCCTTTCTTTTTGTCCCCTTCCCATCTGTCAGTTTATTTTACTGTGGTTGCTTGTGTGTGGCTGTGATACTAGAAGTTATATCACCAGGATATGTCACCTATAGAGGGCAGATTATAGCAGAATTTTCAGTCTAAGACAAATTAGGAAGAAAAGGCTGGCGGTATTAGCCAATGAAAACCTAGATTACAGCAGAATACTATACAACTCATTTACTGCTGAAGGTCATCTTTGGTGAAGCGGAGGACCAAGGAAATTCTTGGTGAGAAGGAATGGACACAATAGTTACAACTGTAAGCTTGCCCATGAGGGCAATGAGGAAGATGATACAAGCCAGGCCATGTTTTATACTATTGCCCGTAAGGTAACTGTGACTTTAAGCTGACTTGTTGACAGCTCTCTAGCTATCTTCCTTCTAATAGAATAGTTTGAATACACATTTTAAATAATATTGGTTATTTTTAACTTTTGGACCATTTATTTTGGGTCATCCAGGTGGAATCCTATCTGTATTTCAGAATTTTCAAATTTTAAGCTATATATTCTTAGGAAAAGCTGGTGTTGTTATGATCAGTTTATCTGCCTTTTTTTAGACCCAAACGCAGATTTTTCTCACCCACCTCACACCTCCATATCCTTATGATTGCCAACTCTTTTGCTGGACTTGCCTACTCTTCATGCATCTCTCAGTTCCACAGCATGGCACCTCATTACAGGATGACTTAAAATGTGCTGAAGCCATCTGTCTTGTGTTGGATGAAGCAACTTAGCCATAAATTGTATCTACAGTTTAAACAGTTTCACAAATAGTTAGCTCTGGCAAAAGTAACCAGTTGGGCTCTAATTTAAGATCATCTGTGAAGAAGCCACTTCCTATTAGGTACCGTCAGGTTCATCTACTGGTAGGTTATTAGGTGATCAGTTCCGTTAATGAGAATACAAAATATGGTTCAGCAAACTTGAACCCAAATTTTATTTGTGTTAAAGCATACAAAGGTAGGTTGAAAGGGTTTTTTGTTATGTTAGAATCTGTATGTGGTCTGCCACTACCAATAAAGGATTGAACTTAATTCTCAAGTTTGGGTATGAAACACCTATTAAAAATTATGTCATTTATCAATTGATCTTGTTCAATTTATGCCAGACATTCTTCTTCTTCATCTTTTTTTAGTGTGAAAAGTGTTTTTTACTTTTTACAACAGTGATCTCATACAATATTTGTCCTTTTGTGATTGAATAATTTCAATTAACATAATATCTTCCAGGGGAAAATATTCACTTAGCATAATATCTTCCAGGGGAAAAATAATTTCACTTAGCATAATATCTTCCAGGGTAAAAATGAGGAGCTGATGCCAAGGGCTTAAGTGAAGAGCAAATGTTTTGAGGATGTTGAGGGCAACGAATGTACAAATGTACTTTACACAATTGATGTATGTATGGATTGTGATAAGAGTTGTATGAGCCCCCAATAAAATGATTTAAAAACAAACAAACAAAAAAAGCATAATAACTTCCAAATTAATCCCTGTTATGAGGTATTTGCTGGCTCACTGATAGTATTTTAATATTTCATATGTTCCATTGTATGCATGTACCATTCTTTATCCATTCTTCCACTGATGGGTATTTAGAATGTTTCTGTCTCTGTGTTTGATGCTGCTGGTTTCATTGTTTCACATTACTTTCTCTCCTGGGATCATTTTGTGTGTGGATTTACTTGCCATTTTCTTCATTGCTATGGTTTAATGTTTCCCAAATCTTTAGTATTTTCTTTTTTATTTTAATAAATGTGTTAGGTAGGGTTCTCTAGAGAAAACGAGACCAGGACACATGATTTATTTATATATCTATGTAAGTTTATACAGCAAGGAGGAATATAACAGCTAATTAGTCCACACAGCAGTACATAGGGTTCAGTTCAACTCATTTCTGTGGAACAGTTAATATACTGGAAGTCCTTCAACTCACTTGAGCTGCTGCGTCTAAGGTCAAGGAAGGAGACAGCAGAGTCCTTCCTGCGACAAGGCAAGCAGAGTCTGCCCATAGGCAACAAGCAGCAGGATCACTAATAGTCAGTAGCCCAGGAGCTTAGCGAAGCAGGCATGGGTGGGATGTCGAATACAAACAATGCAACACAATCCACCTGCCTCAAGTTCAAGTGATGTATGCACCAGCAATGTGGTGAAGCAGGTCTCAAGGGAACCTCAAAATCTAGCTACATGATCCACAGGCTGGCCTGGCCCACACAGGTGGTGTAGCTCACAGGTTGAGGCAGAGAACTTAGGTACAGCATCAGCACCAAGGCCTCCAGCATACTCTGATCACCAGAGAGCGAGAGATGGGGGTGGGCATTGCAGAGCCATTTATCTCTTTGTTCTCCAATCAAATTGCAACATGATTAATCCTACATGTTCTTATTGGCCAAGTTGGCACAATAAACCTAACTATACAACAAATTTATTAATTTTTGTTGAGATTGCCATGTAATTGAAAATGTTCTCTTAAATTAAAAAAAAATTTTTTTTTAAATCTACTTAGCTTTGCCCACACTTGAAAATTCTATAACTACAATTCCCCCCCCCTTTTTTTTTTGAAGTTGTTCTCATTATAAAATGCTATCTCTGGTTACACAATCTTGGGTATTTGGGTATTTGACTTCTGGAGAGTGTGGTTACGTACGTTAATCTCAGGTTGTGGTCTAGTGTTGTTGGTTTTCCAAAGAAATCCTCTTAATATTTTGTAAGGTTGGTCTAATTTTTTAAAACCAGTTGTTTTTATTTTGTATGCCTGGAAATGTCCTGATTTCAATGTCATATTTGAGGGACAATTTTCTGAGTATACGGGAGGGTACACCCCCCCAAAACAGAATATTTTTTCAAAGTTATGCATTTAAAATTTTTTTACAAAACAACCTTATCACTTTCAAAGTACTCTCCATTTCACTTAATACATTTATCAAATCTGTGATTCCAATCTTGGAAATATTTTCCAAACTCTTCTATTTGAATGGTACCTCTCCTGTTTTTTTCTTTCCCTATTCTATGCCATCAAATTACTGTCCTTTCATGTCCCTCTTCGTTCATGGAAACAAAAAGAAATCACACAGAGGTCAGGTAAGGAAAGTGTGAGGGGCAAGAGAGGCATGCTGTTTTCTGCCCCAAACTGTCTCCCTGAGATGGCTGTGTGAACAGGTATATTGTTGTGGTGGCAAAACCAGTCGCCCATCTGCCACAAATCAGGCCTTTTTTGTTGCATACTGTTATGCAATCTTTTCAACACTTCTAAATAGAAAGCTTGAGTAACAGTCTGACTTGTTAGAACAAACTTCAAGTGCTCTATGAGTTGACATGTTGTCCATTAAGGAAGTTCACTGACATCCAGAATGAGATTTGTCTTCAATTGACAATTTCTCATTTTATGAAATGAGAAAACCACTCATGCACTTGAATTTTTCCCATAGTGCTGTCCTTGTAAGCTGTGTTCAACATCACAACAGTTTTTGCAGCATTTTGCCACATGCTGTTCTCTTAAATCAACCCTCACAAAAAATGAGGTACAAGCAAAACTGCTTTTACAAAGAAATGTCCTGGGTTCAGAGAGGACCTTCCCAGGTGATGGCACTGGGTGCAGTAGTTCGGAGCAAGTTGCTCGATGCTCTCTTAGTTGGAAAAAGGCGTACCATGATAGCTCTGCTCTGCCCAGCTCAATTCCGCTTTTTGGGGAGCACCTCCTTGTATGACTCCTGATTGATAATTTTCCCAATGTTTTTTATGTATGATCTCATTGTTTTATTGCCTGCATGGCTTTCGCAGAGAAATCAGATTTTAAGTTCTTATAGGTTCCCTTTATAGATAAATTTCCTTTTTTTCCCCCTGAGATGCTCTCAGAATTCTTTCCTTATTGTTGTCTTTTGAACGTCTGGCTATGATAGGTCTTGAGATTTTCTTTTGTAATCTATCTTGTTTGGCTAGTTTCCATTGTCAGCTTCTTTGACGATTTCCTTGGTGTTATTTCTTTTTCTTTTGTTCTTCTGGCATCCAAATCACAATTATTCTTTTTGGAAGGCTACCACATCATTCTAATCACGAAATATATTTTTCTCAATGCTTCACATGAATCTTAGGCTTTCTTTGGATTCTGTTGTTATTGTTTCTCTCGTGTCTAGAACTATCTTTAAGCTCATTAATTTGGTCTTCCCATGATTAAATCTGTTTCTGAAATCTTAGAATTAAATCTTCTACATATCTACTTACTGTTTTTCTATGTTTTTAAACATTATATTTTGTCAGTTTGATCTTGTTTTCCTGAATTTTTCTGTTTTATTTACTTTCATCTGAATTTTCTGGATCTTTCTCTCAATCCATCAAAGGAAACGAAGTATCATTATTTGAAATCATTGTGATGTTTATCAAGTGTCATTTCTTTTTCAGAAAAAATATCTGGCTCTGTATTCCACTTACTTATTTGAATTGAAATTATCTTTGCTTCCCAGACTGCGTGATGTTGTTTTATCTATATTTACTTGATAATTGTATGTTTGTGTGATCATTGATACTCACCACCTGTCACCTGGTAGGTGTGATAGGGAATGTGAGCATTTATGAAATGCTTTGTTTGCTGTTTATGTAGCCCATTGGAGAGTTGGTGTATCTGGTATTTCTTGCTGTGTATAGTTATAAGTGGTACAGAAGTGGGTACTGGCCCTCATTCAGTAGATGGGATGACAATAGGTACAGGTTTGGCTGTGCACAGCTATTTTCTCCTATTTGATAGAATAAGAAAAGCAACATCAGAGAAGCACTATTATCACTGCACTATTCAAAACTGTTGCCATGTTTTAGGCCATTGTGAGCTGCTTTGTCAATCCATCTAATCAAGAGACTTCCTCTTTTATGCCAACCCTTCACTGTACCTTGAATGGTGTCCTTTTTCAGGGATTGGTCTCTCTTGACAACATGTCCAAAGTACTTGAGATGAAATCTTACCATCCTTGAATCTAAGGAGGAAAAAAGAGAATACTTAAGGAACAGAAAAAAAAGAAAACAAAGAACAAAGGTAATATAAGAAAATAGATACAAAAAAAAGAAAATAGATACAGAAGAAAAGAAAGGACGAAGAGGGATAAAACAAGGCAAGAGACAAAAAGGGGGAAAAGAAAGTACACAGAAACTGAGGTAGGGATAGGATCCAGAGAGGATAAAACTATGGATGACAAGGTACCTCATATAAATTGACACCATAACCCAGCCAAGGAGCTACTGGGATGAGTTATGGAGTATGAAGAAGTGGAAAGTCTTACCTTAAGTGGAGTTTCCACTGGCTTAGCTGTTGTTGTCTAGTGATAGGAGCCTAATCTGGAATTAATGCTCAGCATATGGCAGAGGCCAGGGATCTTCTTACTTTAAGGAATTCTCTCAGGTCCAGGGGCCAGTTGGGATGAGATCAGGTGCTATGGAATAAGTTCTTGCCCACCCAGGATGGCGAGTAACAAACCCCTTGCTTAGCAATGCACGCTGTGCTGTTCTGATGAAGTTGAGCTCATATGCCCCCAGAAATGGGTTTGGATTATGAGCCCCATCCACAGGAGTGTGGCTCTGACTTTAGGGAGAACAGGTGCTCTGCAGGGGATGTGATTATGGTAGTTACATAATCTGTGTCAATTTGAGGATATTAAGAGTGAAGGGGTGGAGTCTAGCCTGTCAATCAGGTCACAACTTGATGATGCCTCCTTGTGGGCATGGCCTTCTCATGAGGGTCCTGGGAGCTTTCTCTGCCTTGGTCTTCCTGTTGACAGGCCACACTGAGACTTGCCAAGTGCTGCTAGAGTCTCTCTCTCTCTGCTTTGCCTTGCTTTTGAGGCCCCACACTTTTGAGACCCATACCAGCGCTGAGATGCTGCCACTCCACTGGATCCACAAGGCATTGCACCCACTGGCCTGTGATTTTCCTGAATTTTGCCTCATTGCGTGTGGTGTGCTGCGTGAGTCTAAAGTGGAGCTCATGGCCTAATGTACGACTTATGTTCTTGATATGGACTGGGCTGGGATGTTTTCTAAATATATAGTTATTATTTTATATGAAGCTCTTTCTTATACATATATGAATATCCCTGGATTTACTTCTCTAAACAACCCAGAGTAACACATTATGATAACTTGTGTGGGGGGTAATAGAGAAATAAATAATGAAAGTGGAGGGTGGATGCTTGTCTGACTTCTGCCTCATAACAGTTTTCTCTAGCTAGCTGGAGAACAGATATGGCCTCACTATCTACTTGATTGTTTTTTGGAAAGAAAATGGGAAGGTAAAACTTTGATTCCTAGAAGTTGCTTTTGATTATTCCTCTCTGAAATGGTGAAAATGAATGTAATAAATGAGAATTTTGAGCTCAGGAGGGCGAAATCATCCCTTGAACTTCTTGGAGACCATGCTGCTTAGTCACAATGGATGACAGAAACCCCCGCCCCGCCCTGGCTTGATGTGGTCAGAGGCATAAGGCCACATGGGATAACTTTAGTTATAGGAATAGAATTTGACTGTTTTAAGAATTGAGTTTAAGATCTAGCTGTACTATACTGTTTTCTTCTGCCTATTATTATTGATATAATATGTGATATAAATAATTATTTTGTAGTAAAAATAGAGAACTTGTAAGCCTACTTGCTGTCAGCATTAAGTTCCATCTTGTTCAGGACACTCCTGAAAAGAAGGCACTGAAAAGATAAGCCCCACCTACTGCTTTGAGTGCTCTGTACATTTACATTTGAAAAGTGTTGCTTAGAGAGCTGTTGACAGACTGGAGAAAGAAAAAGGAGCCTTTTGACTTCTTAAATTTTTAAATAGTGATTTGTCCCTGAAGCTGGAAAAATCTGGAGCCTTGAAAAAACTCTCCTCTCTAGGCCTGAACATTAAAGGGAGCCTGTGAGCAGTGTTAAATACTTGCTAGCTTACCACCTGCATCTGCCAGTTGAATGGAAGTGGGGGAAATGCAGCAATAAAGAGATGGGTTCAGTCTGGTTCCTGCCACCCATGGACCTGGTTCACGGGGACTAGAAGGGACTTGATCTGGATTGGGCTGGAATGTTTTCATAATATACAGTTACTCTTTGATATAAAGGACTTTCTTATACATGTATTAGTGTTGCTGGCTTTTTTCTTTAATTGGTCTAACACAAGGGTGTAACTGGCTGCTGGGTGAGTGAGAGTGCCACATTTTACTTTGCCAGACATTAGTGTGCCTTTGGGTTGTTAAGTTACTGGCTGGTATGAATACCGTGCAATAGTTTGAGATGTCTGCCTTGTGCCAAGCTAACCAACACTTCACTCATCATCTTCTTCTCTGGCTATTTTGTTCAATTTTTACTCCTATTCAATCTTAAGCCACCTGTCTGTTTCTACTATAGTAGTCAAATAATCAAGAAATAGATGTTTCACCATTTTAGGAAGTAGGGTATGAGCAAAAACCAATGTGCTGAAGGAGAAGTTCAAAGTGCACTGGAAGTATTAACCAAAAATAAGCACCAGGAATGGATTAGATACTAACTGAAAGATTTCTAAAAGCTGATGAAGGACTGGAAGCACTATGCCAGGAGATTTCGGAGACAACTACTTGGCAAACTGACTGGAAGAGATCCAAATGTGTGCCCATCCCAAAGAAAGGTGACCCAACAGTATTTTCCAGGTATAGACCAGTATCAGTGTTATCACATGAAAGTAAAATTCTGCTGAAGATCATCTCACAATGGTTTCAGCAGTATATTGACAGGGAGCTGCCAGAGAGGTTCAGGCAGATTCAGAAGATGACATTATTGCTGATATCAGAAGGATCTTGGCCTAAAGAAGCGAATACCAGAAGATGTTTTGTTTACTTGTGCTTTATTGACTATGCAAAGTAATTGGACTGTGTGGATTGATCAAAACCAATTATTGATAACTTTGAGGAGAATGGGAATTCCAGAACTCTTTATTTTGCTCCTGTAGAACTTGAACATGTGACAGTTGTGGGAACAGAGCAAGGAAATACTGCAATGGTCTAAAATCAGGAAAGGAAATAAAAAATAAATCAGGAAAGATGTGCATTAGGGCTGTATTCTCCTGCCACAGTTGTTCAATCTTATGCTAAGCAAATAATCATGGAAGCTGGCTTATATGATGAAGAATGTCTCATCAGGATTGGAGGAAGTCTCATTGTCAACTTTCAATATGCAGATGAAACAACCTTGCTTACTAAAAGTAAGGAGGACTGGCTGATAAAGATCAAGGATTTCAGCCTCCAGTATGAATTCTTACTCAATGTAAAGAAAACAAAAATCATCTTGAACAATAGGTAACATCATGGTAAATGGAGAAAGAAATGAAGTTGCCAAGGATTTTTTTCTTGCTTGGGTTCACAATCTATGTTCATAGAACAGTCAAGATATCAATAGGTGCATTGTATTCGTAAAATATTTTGCATAAGACCTCTTTAGAGTATTGAAAAGCAAGGATGTTTCTTTGAGGACTATGGTGCTCCTGACTCAAGCCACAGTATCTTCAATGCCCTGAAATTCATGTGATATTTGGATATTGAATACAGAAAACTGAAGAAGAATCAAGGCATTTGAGCTGTGGTGCTAGAGAAGAATGTTGAAATTACTATGGACTACTAAAAGGACAAACCAATCTGTCTTGGAAGAAGTATGGCCCGAGAGTTACTTAGAGGCAAGGATCACAAGACTTCATCTCATATATATCTCATGTATTTTGGAAATGTTTTCAGGAGAGACCAGTCCCTAGAGAAGGACATCATGTTTAGTAGAGGGGCAGTGAAGAAGAGAAATACCCTCAAGGAAGTGGATTAACACAATGGCTGAAATAGTGAGCTCAAGCATAGGAGCAATTGTGAAGAAGATGCAGAACTAGGTAGTTTTTTGTTTTGTTTTTCTGTTGTGCATAAGGTCACCATTGCTTGGAATCAACTCAATGGCATTTAATAACAGCAACAACAACAATCTCTAAGGCAAAGCTCAGGCTTCAAGGATTCTTATCTTTATCTCTGTCATTAGTTCTCTTGTATCTGTTTTTGAGAGGGTCTATGTAAGACAGTTGTCTAATGTACCATGTTGGTGGAAGTACAGACATTCAATATTGACATTATTTATCATTTTCTGAAATGATATAATGTATGTGATAAAGTATTTCAATTTGTGTTTCAGTTCATACATGCACAGGTTTGTTCCAAACAAAATATGTTTAAACATGTCTCTGCAATCAGTAATTAGCTACAAATAATCCCCTCCCCTATTCCTGCCCCACCACCCCACCATAATACACTAATCTTGGTCTTGTTAAGGAACTCTGGTAGCATAGTGGTTACATGATGGGCATCTAACTCTTTGGTCAGCAGTTTGAAACCACCAATGGATCCTTGGGAGAAAAGAGGCTTTCTACTCCCACAAGAAGTTATTATAGTCTTGGAAACCCACAAAAGCCCTGTTCTGTAGGGTCACTATGAGTTGGAAATGAATCAGTATCAATGAGTTTGGTTTGGTTTTTATTCTTGTTAGGGGGTCCTCAAAAAAGAGTTCATTCAAGGTAGGTGATTCTGAGGTATAAAGGCTCAGAATGTTATAGTGACTGTTTTGGGGGGGGACACCAAGGGAATAATCTAGGTATATTTTCTTGAAGAACATGGGTTGATCACAGGGGTTAATAAGATGGAAATATTGCCTTAAGATGTGCACACATCTTGAAAGTGGATATGTTGTGAAATAATACCTTCATATTTTGATATTTAAAAAATAAAATATAAAATTTTATAGGAATACTTTTTGACTTATTTCAATATTATTTGTACCATTGATATTTTCTTTATTTTTTGTTTTTCTTATTATTTGTCTTTTCTAAAGATAAGCTTCATAAAATCACGTTTTTTGAACTCTGTACACAGATGTGTTCTTGTTTCTTAGAACGATGCCTTGCACATTGTAGGTGTACATTAATTGAGTGGAGGCAACTGATAATGTACAAAGGCGATAGAAAATAGTAATTTAGATCAGGTATTGGCAAACTAAAGTCTGAGTATCAAATCTAGCCCTTCACCTGTGTTTTAAATGCAGTTTTTTTTGTTTGTTTATTTATTTAATAGAAGTAGCAACCTGACCTGAGTCTGATCAAACTAATATATATGTGTGTGCATATCTATATATTAATGAATATATTGATATTCAATATGATAGTTTACTTTGTTTTTGATAATAAGTACAACACAGACATATGCCAATTCAATAGTTTCTACATGTAAATTCAGTGCCAGTTAGGTTCTTAAGTTCTGTAGTGTAAGGTGTGAAATTGTTAATCATGAAACAAAGAACCCAAACGATTGAAGATTTTGAAACATTACTGTTAATTTGGGTAAGTCAAAAACAACTCACAATACCATATCCCAGACAGTTTTATGCAAGAAGTATAACAGTCTCCACAGTGAATTTATAAATGTAATTTTGGGGCCTCAGAACAAATTATTTGGTTTTCAATTATTTCTTATGGGAAAAATATGTTCAGTGCTCAAACTTGGCAGCATTCAAACAAAATCTGGCACCCACTGAGTTGGAAAACAAGGTATGACTGTGTTTCAAATTGCTACTGTCAATCTGATTCTGTCTGATGTCATTGGTAGGTGTCATTAAGTTTGCTGTGATTCATGGTGACCATGAGCACAACAGAAGGAAATAATGCATGGTTTTGCATCAGGTTCATAATGATGGCTATTTTGTAGCTGATTGTTGTGGGCATTGTTTCAATCCATCTGGTTTAGGGTCATTTTCTTTTTTGCTAACCCTACCTTGCTTAATCTTTGGTCTTTCTTTTTCATGGTTTTGTTTTATCATGCATATGAGGCAATTAACAATACCATGGCTTGGGTCAGATCACCTTAAACCTAAAAAGGCATCTTTTATTTTCAGTTTATTAAATGATATTTTGCAGCAGATTTTCCCACTGTAAAGTTTTATTTGATTTTCTGATTTCCATGGTTATTTACTATGATTCCAAGTAAAATTAACTCCTTGACAAATTTTAAATCTTTTTTTCTAGCTTATTGGTCCATCTGTGAGGATTTTTTGTTTCATAATAAAGAGGGATAGACCATGTTTAAGGCTCTTGTCCTTGATATCTATCAGTAAATGCTTCAAGTCTTCATCACCTCAGTAAGCAAAGTGATGTCATGTCATCTGGATATTACCAGTTGTTTATAAGTGTTCCTCCAGTTATGATGCCACAGCATTCTTTCATAGTCAAGTTTCTCAAATTATTTTCATAGCATATAGTTTGATTAAGTCTAGTGAAAAGAAACAACCCTCATGCACCTCTTTCCTGATTTTCAGTAATACAGTGTCCCTCTATTCTGGTCCAATGAGTGCCTCTACCTCCTCTACATAGATACATGGAAGCTTCAAATCCTCATGAAAACTCCATTATTTTCTCATTCCATTTCACATGAACGTTTTGAAGTCCCTTCATAACCATGAGTGTGCTTCAAAAAGTAATGGAAAATGGAATGAAAAGATTATGAGAGGAAAAATAAAAGCAAGGGAAAAATTGGAAGTAAAAAATTATGGAATTTTCCACAAACTTTTAAAAATTCCCTTGTGTGCACCCACTTTAGACAGCTTGCTATTGATGGATGATGCATTTGAAAGTTTTACTTACCCCTCTCTTTAGTTAAGTATGCAGACATCTATAAGTTATACTCTTTGACTTGTCCTATCAAATTCTTCAGCTAAATAGAAAATCATGACAAAAATAAACATCCCCCTTTGTCACTTACCTCCTTTTTACTTCTCTAAGAGAGTCATATGCACTCCTGAGCCAGTGGGCTTAGGATGGCGTCTTATACTCTTTAATATACTGTTTTTAATTCAGGGTAGTGGTTCTCAACCTTCCTAATGCCGTCACCCTTTAATACAGTTCCTCATGTTGTGGTGACCACCCCCAACCATAAAATTATTTTCATCGCTACTTCATAACTGAAATCTTGCCACTGTTATGAACCAGGCGACCCCTGTGAAAGGGTCTTTCGACCCCCAAAGGGGTCATGACCCACAGGTTGAGAACTGCTGATTTAGGGTAATGTGTTTCACAAAGGTAAGATTTCCAGACCAATATTCTGATAATCCCACACTAGTACAATTTCAGAATAATGATAGCAAAGATTTTGAGTTTTCTTTTTCTTCCCAGGATTCATACCGGTCTGTAGCCTTGGTGTGGCTCAGGTGGGCAGGATGAACTTTGGCAAAGATGTCAGCACCTTGAAGTATTTCACCATCTGTGGCTTACAAGAGGGCTTTGAGCCATTTGCAGTGAATACAAATAGAGATATTACCATGTGGCTAAGCAAGAGACTTCCTCAATTTCTTCAAGTTCCATCAAACCATGAACATATTGAGGTTTGCTTTTCTTTAAAAAAGATACTCATGCCAAGATCCCTTGAGTGGGCTGTCTTTAGGATTTCCACTTGTACGATTATAAAAATTTATTTAAAATGTTGACCTTATTGTATTACATAAATATGAGATGTAAGCACATTATTAGTCTCTTATACTAAGTATATTGTGAGTAACTGAGCAATATGTTGATTAAGAATAATCAATTGCCTCTTTATATAGTTAATATCAGGACTAATCTGACTGCATCTAATTATATTATCTATTTCCCAAACGACCTTTTGAGTTAGCAGCAAAATTATGAATATATTTGTATCACCGGTGACCTCTGCTTTATAATCTATTTAACAAAACAAGCACATGTGTCAACAGTGTTTAGAATTCTGAGGGGACGATGTGCAGTTATCATCTTAGAGCTAAGAATCGAAAGTGGTCACTAGAATCTAAACTATTACTTCTTCATTTTCTAGGTGACCAGAATCGATGGTACCACAGACAATTCTCCATGTTTAAAGGTGACTCAGAAGTCCTTTGGGTCACAGAACAGTAACACTGATATCATGTTCTATCGTCTGAGCATGCCAATTGAGTGTGCAGAGGTCTTCTCCAAGACTGCTACAGGAGGGCTCCCTGGAGCCAGCTTTTTTGGGCCCAAGAATGACCTGGAGGATTTTGATGCAGATTCAGATTTTGAGGTTTTAATGAAGACAGCACATGGCCATCTAGTACCCGACCGGGTTGACAAAGAGAAAGAAACGACAAAATCAGAGTTTAATAACCATAAAGATTATGCTCAGGAAAAACCATCTCGTCTAAAACAAAGGTCATTACAATAATATACTATGATCTAAAATATTTAGTTATTATGTTGAGAGGGTTATGATAAAAAGTAAGAAAATTCCCAGTGTTAGTTTATTTCCTCTCCTCCTCTCCTCTTTTTGCAAGGTATTCTATAGAACAGCATGTGCAACCCCTTGATCATTTCAATTGTTAGCACTTATATAATCTATCCCAATAATTCATTTTAAAGACATCTATACCTATATTTACTTTTTGGGGGGGTTAACATTTACTGAACATTCTGTATGAATGGCATGTTTTATGATCAAGAATATGGGTTACTTTAAAGTACTTTCTTGCACTAAACTAGTGACACTCAGCATCAATACTGTCGGCATTTTTGATCAGAATATTTTATGTGGTAGGGGATGTCCTATACATTGTAAGACATTTGGAAAAATAAAAGCTAATTGCACCCTTTTCCAGTGACAATCAAAATGTTTTAGGCATTGGCAAGCATTCCTAGTTTACTTTATTTAATTGATTAATACTTATATTTGAAGTAGACAGAGCTTTTAACATTATGTATTCCTGGTCCTCTAATAATTTCAGATTTTTGCTTAGAAGAACAAAGCCAGATTATAGCACAAGCCATTCAGCAAGACTCACTGAAGATGTCCTTGCTGATGATCGGGATGATTATGATTATTTAATGCAAACATCTATGGTATGCAGTTAAAACATTTTGCCTTTATTTTTGTTTTTGACTATTATAAGTACATTTTGAACAGTTCAATTTTCTTCATAGTATTTAGTAGGTTTACTTTAAAAATAACTAGTTACATTTAAGAATTATTTTTAGAATTAAAGTTGAGTATACATGTCTAACGTGTTTATGTGAGTATTGGTGTAAAATGACCATTATCAGCCACAATAACCTTCTGAACTGACTTCGCTCTCATAAATTTAACTGGCTCAAAGCCACTTCCTGTTTGTGTTATTTTTTGTTTAAAACCACCATAACATAACTGAGATAGTGCATTACCGAGATAACTTGCCTGCAGCCATCCACTGATGAAAGTCATGTTTGGTAAAAGAGCCTGTATAAAAATAGAGGGGGACCTACAAGGAGATGGATTCACATGGTGGATGTAACAATAAGCTCAAACATAACAATGATTTTGAGGATGGCGCAGGGGCAGGTGGTGTTTCATTCTGTTGTACTGTGGGTTTCTTTGAGTCACAACCAACTCTATGGCACCTAACCACAAGACATATATATATATGCAAATAGACAATACACACATATAAGTCACATACATATACATGCTTATGTACCTGGAAATATGAAAAGTAATTTAGTATATTATTCAGATATCTTCCATTATTTCCAAGTTCTTTATTATAAGCCTCTCCTCATTTTGTAATAGCAATAATTCTAAACAAACAATAGATTGTTTGGTTGCATGGACCTACAACTGTTCAACTTTGTTTTCCTCCTTGCCAACATTTTGTCCTTCCTCTTTTGACAGTACTATTACTCTGTGAGAATCTTTCCTGGACAAGAACCTGCTAATGTCTGGGTAGGCTGGATTACATCAGATTTCCATCAATATGATACTGGCTTTGACTTGGACAGAGTCCGTACAGTAACAGTTACTTTAGGAGATGAAAAAGGAAAAGTTCATGAAAGGTTGGTCTTCCTTATTATTTTTACATGAGTGAAATCTGATAAAAATGTTGGAAATTCTAGATATTTTTCTCTTTGATTTCTTATGCAGGGTAATATTTCTATTTATGTGAGAAATAAAGTACAACCATAAATGTCAATGCCATTTCTATTACTCATACAAGCCAGTAAAGGGATCTGAATATATTAGAAATGGAAACAATTACCAAATAAGGGCAGTGCATCCTTTTTGGGTAATTACTATTGTATGTGTCTGATAATTTGGGTTACCAATACTTAGCCTTTTTGATGAATTAAATATGGGTGATAAAGGCATTTACTATATATATTATCTGATATGCATCTTGGGAAGCGGTTATGTGGTTGGGTAAAACACAGTGAAGACAAGGCGGGCTGGTAGTTTAGACCAGGTAGAAACATATGTACTCAGACTGAGGAGCAGTGGGTTCTTTCCTCAGCTTTGCCATTGACTCGCTGTGTGACTTTGGGTAAGTCAGTTAAACTTTCTGTGCCATCCTTTTTCATTTGTAAAACAAACCAAACTCAAACCAAACCTTCAAAAAAGTGAAGAAGGCTCTCTTTCTTGCAGAATGAGATAAGAGAAGATCTCAGTACTCACATCCACCTTTGGTGCCCAGTTATCCTCCCTGATCTGCTGTGACAGTTCTTATAGGAAGAGCCTGCCATGATGTTGTTTTACCTGTATCGCTGCACCACTGGTTTTGGTGATGCGTACACTAATGCTCCTGCCTTCTGGTTGTAATACTTGAGAAGCTTGAAGCCATGGCTTTGGAAAAAATCCTGAGTGAAGTGTAATTTATTTTAGAGTAGGATCAACAACAGCCAATTTCTAGGACATATCTCAGGGGTGCATTTGATTTTCACATATGGTGACAATTTCACAAATGACTCCATGAGGAGTCGGATGACTAACAGATGATCCTGGTGTAGGTTATAAAGGGTAGAAAGGGACAGTTGACACATATGTCAATCAAGCAAAGAAACACAGCTGAATTTGACTATTCAGAAACTGATTTTGTCTCAAATGCTTTTTCTTTAACTCCTGGTAAGGTTTAAAGTCAGTTGCAATTTGGTTACTCTCACCGACTTGAGTAGCACAAATACATCACCCTCCACGACTAACCAAAATGTTTGTGCTACAAACCGATTGATTATGTGTCATCTTGAAGACAGGACTCACAATCTGCTCCTGTATGGATCACAGCCAAGGAAATGCTCTGGCTCAGTTCAACTGTGTAGCACATGGCACATGCTTCGGTATCTATTCAACAATAGGCTTGGTCTCTCATAGCAGATCACTGAGAATTTCTATTAAGGGACATTAAATTTGGCCAAACTGTTATCATATTGAATGACTGTTGTAGAATTTGCCTAAGTACCTTGATGTGCTTGAAAACGAATGCTTCTCATCTCAGAGCAATAATAAAAACATGAGAATGTAATTGAATATTATTACTATTAATACATAGATATGAATATTATTGCATGGTTAAAACATGCCTCAGGAAAAATTGTTCTGTTTGGTTTGAGTTTTTTGAGGTAAGGGGCAGGTCAGTTCTTACTTGGTTCAAACTGGTTGACCTGTCTCCATTAGGTGTGGCATTTAGAGATGTGTAAGACCTGATTCAGAATTTCCACTGATAGCAATGGAGTTTTGTTCAGAGTCTCAGAATCAGGCCCATTTTTTTCTTTTCTTTTCTTTTTTTTTGTGCACCTGTCCCATTATAGCATGAGCTTGTTGCTTGCGTAGAATAATTTAGGTTTAGTTTGCAAAACATACATGTTTTCTAGTATATTTGTGGTTGTACAAATATAACATTGTTATTATTTTCTTAATTCAGCATTAAACGCAGCAACTGCTATATGGTGTGTGCGGGTGAGAGTATGAGCCCTGGGCAAGGTCGCAACAATAATGGATTGGAGATTGGCTGTGTGGTGGATGTTGCCAGTGGGTTGCTCACGTTCACTGCTAATGGCAAGGAATTGAGTACATATTACCAGGTATGTGTCCATTGATGGCATCATTCTTCCAGGGAGATTTAAAGCAAACACATTTTTAGGACCAAAAAATTAGGAGGAAATCATAAAAGAAATTACGTATCTCTGTATTTTTTTCTTTTTGAATAACAAGTGTCATTTCAGAGTTGAAAGAGTACATTTCTCAGAAATGTTCATTAGTAATGAAATGCTTTTGTATGTTTCAAAGAAGATGTCTGTATTACAGGAATTTAAAAAATCAGGGTCACATTCTATAAAAAAAACATTTTTTCTTTGCCTTTCTGACTTCCCTAATATTAAATTCATTTGTTTAAAAAGGTGGAGCCAAGCACAAAACTATTTCCTGCAGTTTTTGCACAAGCTACGAGTCCCAATGTTTTCCAGTTTGAGTTGGGAAGAATAAAGGTAAGAGATTCTTGGTATCTTATTTGTATTATTTTCTAATAGAATACAGCATTTTACTTCTGTAAGATTGAATTTACACTTTGAATGCTTATATGGGAATAAAATACATCGTTCTTAAAAAAGAAAAGTGTCCTTGTTTGAAAATTCTTTCATCTTTCTCAGGTCACTTGAATAGCATAATTAATTTGAAACAATTTTTTATCACAATAGTTATACACGCACACAAATATATATAATTTGACTTCTGTAAAATAGAAAATGCCAAATACACTTTAGTAAGCATTGAAATCATAGTTGAGTCAGTAAGTGGACGTGAAATTATGCTACACTTTGGTACTGGCATGTATTAAATTACTCTCAAAATAGAATGAAGAATAATTAAATTAGATGAGGTGGATCTGAGAAAATTAAAAGAAGAGATGACCTTTAGGCTGGTTTTAAATTGTTCAGTGGAAATTCAGATAACTGGGGAAATGGCATCCCAAACAAACAACAAGAGTAAAACATATTGAACGTTCAGTAATTGAAGCGACTGTGCCAAGGATGCCTTTTAGTGTGTGGTTGGAGATCACTGTGGACAAATGGGAGAAAAGTACAAGTTGTGAAGGTCTTATATATGAGGCAAAGAAGTCAGCACAATAATACAAACAATAACAAGTCTCTGGGCATTTAGTTTTAAAAAATTTTGTTGAGAATATGTACAGCAGAGCACACACACACTAATTGAACAATATCTACATTTTTAATTCAAGGATAGGGATTATATTTTTAAAATAGAGCATCCATGCTCACCCTCTTTTACTCAATTGTCCCTCCCCATTAGCATAAACTCACTTCCCTGAAGTTTCTCATCTAACTTTCAAGTTGTTATCAATTTGATCCTGTACAGATAGCTCTTAAAAGAGCACAATGCTAAGGCACATATTGTTTGCTAATTAAACTAAACTGTTGTTTGTTTTACAAAAGTTTTCTGAGGATACTTATGGTTTAAAGTTTATAGATTTTTGTCTCAGCGCAACAATTTCTGGGATTCCTCTGGAAATTTGAAGAAGTAAATTAAGCATAATGAAACATGTTTTGGAAAGATTTCTCGATGTAATAGTAGAGATGTATAATAAAAGTGCAGGCAGTAACAATCTGAGACATACTAAAATCTGTAAAGGACTGTTGGTGGTGCTCTAAGTAAGCTTTGGACGGCAAACAATCAAGTCAGCAGCCTAAACCCATCAAACGCTCCTCAGAAAAAGATGAGGCTACATGCTCCCAGAAAGGTTTACAACCCAGAAAACCTTATATAGGATAATTATGAGTTGGAATCAACATCTTAGCAGTAGGTAAGTTGTGGTAGTGCATAGTCTATATATATTATGGTGCCATGAAAGTATTAATGGAAAGAAAGTGATAAGCATGTAGATGCTTTAAAGGAAAAATTAATAGAATTTTTGAATTAGTAGGATGTATAGAGGACTGATAGTCATGTATTAAAGGCAACTGAAGACTCAAAATTTCTTTAAATGTTCTCATTTGGACAAACGGGAGACACTAATATAGTAAGAAGAAAATCTTCCTGTAATCCAGAAAGATTTTAAATATAATTTTTAAACTGCAAAAATTGAAGTGCCTGTCTTACATCATGGTGAATTTAGTTTATAATTTCTCTATGCTAGCTTAATTACTATATACATCTTTCTCAATTATGTGGACTTCAGTCTTCTCTTGTCAAATGAGGTTCTCAATTTGTTTTATATTCTTGTTAGATATAATATAAAAGAATATTTTCAATAATGTTTCATATAGTATCTACTCACTAATGTATATATAATATGTATCTCTAATACACATGTACATATAATACATATAGATATGTGCCAATAACTTCTTGTAGAAGAATTAATAACAAATTAGTCCCAAGAAGATGGAGATTAAAGATATCTTAAATGTCCAACTCTTTTGTGATATTATATACTGTTCCATTTCCCCTCCACTATTGCATTTAGTAAATTCCCCCACAGCCCTAGGTTCTTCAACTTGTTGCAATTTCTCACAGACACCCAGGACACTAAGAAAATGTCTCACATGGCTATAATCCAGAGCCAGAAGCCAAATATGTCCAAATGTCAAAGCAGGTGTTCTTGTTTCTACCAACATTCAGTCAGGAAAGAGAGGGAAGACTTTGATGGAGCGCAGTTTTTGTTTTTCAGCAGTCCATACTCCCAAGGAAAATGTAGTTCACAGCTTCTACAGGGGTAAACACTAAGGCTACATCCCACCTTAAGCTTGTGGTAATGAACTCCCTATAAAATGCGATTATAACTATAGGCATAGAGGCTAGACTTTATAGTACATCACAAAAAGGATTGTGGCTAGAAGGACCATATTAAGCAGTGGACTACAATCCAAGATATGTGAATCTAATTGTATTATTTTTAAAGAGGCCTATGCCAGAGATTAAAATTTTAGTCATCAATAAAAGAGATACACATAAGTTTGGGGAGTGAAATTGCTATCTCAGAATAAATTTAGAGAGTCAGGACAATATATAGTTAGAGCATGTAGTTGTATTAACTAAGAAAAAGGAACTTATAGGAGAACAGAAAAACAATGATCAAGAATGTAGAAGAAGAACTGGAGAACATATCTGTATGAAGGGCATGAGGGTGGCCATGCCTAATCTCCTGTGGCTTCCCTATTCCCATGAGGCAGGTTTCAGACATGCCTTTATTCTCCATCTTTCTTTACCTATTCTGGCACCAGTCCTTCCTCCCACAGCACTCTACATCTATGCTGTGTTCAATAATTAGTTGTAATGGTCACACAGAACTCAAAGACAAAACTCAAATTTTTAGAGGTTTATTAGGGAAGTGAATAAGGTACCACAAGTCAAGATCAATAAACAGAAAGGATATAGTCATTGGTTCACAGCAACAACTCCCCTCAGACAGCAACTATGTCTCTCTCAGGTCCCCAGCCTCTCAGCTTTGTGGATCACAATTCCATAGTTTCAGGGATGCTTCTTTGTTCTGCCTCTTTTTCCTTGCCCTGACCTCTGGTCTCTGCCTTGCTCCTTTGCTCTAGCCTAGAGTTTCCATAAGGAGCCCTGGTGGTATAGTGGTTATGTGTTGGGCTGCAATCCAAAAGGCCAGCAGTTGGAACCGCTAGCACCTCCACAGGAGAATACTTGGCTCTCTATTCCTGTAAATAGTTACAGTCTCAGAAACCAAGTGGGGCTACTATGAGTCAGCATTGATTCCCTGGCAATAAGTTATTTATTTATTTATTTGCTTGTTTGTTTGTTTCCATGTCACAGTCTCTGGAACCTCTAGCCTTGCCCTCTGATTCCAATGGTCCTAGGATTTCTCTCGCCTACTGCTGACATTGTTCATCCTTATAGCCAAGCCTCTCTATTAGACTTACACACACCCTAATTAAATGATCTCACCATCATTTTGTGGTAGTTACAGAGACATGCCTAGAAGAGTCCCATTAAGAAACTTCACTCCACCCCAGGTCACCCTCTTATCTAGCCCTGTCACTTTCATTTTTGAAAAACTAACTTCCCCACTCTTTCAGTTACACCTACTACAGTCACCATTTCACAACCACCATTAACCTTGTTGGCAACCACACCTAATGCCATCTCTCCCTAGCCCCATTAGGAACAGCGAAAAGTATTTAGTGGAAATCCTTCCCTGTTCTACTTATTTTGAGAATAACCACACTCCTGTGATTAGTAAACTAGTCACTCCATGTCTTTACCACTCCCCATGCCCTTACATTTCCTTATTCAATTTCTAAATTTACCGCCCTATAAACCCAATATTCTGAGGAGATAAGCCTGCTCTTTGATGTAAAGAATCTTCAACTAGTTGGAACTCTGGGTATCTACAGCCATGAACAAAGTCAGATCTAGAGGAGGGCATCCATCAGGTATGGAGGAAAGTGCATCAACTCACAAAGTCAAACTTCTCTTTATCTGATAGGGTTCTTATGAACTCAGCTCTAGCAGTTTCTTTTTTTTTTTTTTTTTCATCATTTTATTTAGGGCTCATACAACTCTTATCACAATCCAGACACACATCAATTGCGTAAAGCGCATTGGTATATTCATTGCCCTCATCATTCTGAAAACATTTTCTCTCCACTTAAACCCCCGGCATTAGGGCCTCATTTTTCCCCTCCCTCCCTGCTCCCCCCTTCCTCATGAGCCCTTGATAGTTTATAA
>NW_022107407.1:989018-991955 GCF_000313985.2 Echinops telfairi
TCAAGCACATATGTACATTTGTTGCCCTCATCATTCTCAAAACATTTGCCTTCTGCTCTAGCCCTTAATATCGGCTGTTCATTTCCCGCCTCCCACCCCCTTTATGTCTTTTTTTATAACACTTGACAGAGGAATGATATTATATAAGTACCATGACCTGTATATACAATTTCTCTTTTAAATGTATGAAACTTCAATAACAATGGCACATTTATTTATTTTTAAGTTTCTTTTTTTTTGAATTAGGTTAAGGTTTACAGTGCAAACTCTCAGTTTTACATTCAGCAAGTTATACATATTTTGCCCCAACTCATCCACTCTGATCCCCTCCAGTTACCTCACTTCCTCCCCTTGTTTCCTGTTTCTATTCCTCTTTTTCCCATAAACCTCAGAACAGTGTCCTTGGGTGAATACTATCTTTTGATCTTAAGTGGCTTATTGTTCTTATAGGGATGAGACTTGAAGAGTGATGAAAAGCCACAGTTTTATCTGACCAGTAATCTGGCCTTGTTTATGTCTTTAAGTTTTATTCAACGTCATTCTCCCCCTCTATCCAGGACTTCCAATAGGCTCCTTTAGTTAGTAGGTGTAGTCAGGAAGTATGGAATTCCTCTGAATTTGGGGTTTTGAAGACTGATATTTAGGTGGTCCAGTAGTCCATTGGACTAATTGTTTCCATGTCTTTTGATTTTCCTCATGCTTCTTTCTTCCAGACAGAGAGAAAGTAATTGCCCCTTAGAGGACTGTTTATGAGCTTTTGGTCAGTCACTTCTAACCAAGATGAAGATGAAGAATACTGTCTTTGTTATGCTAAGTATCTTCTGATATGATGTCTTTTTAGTTTTGTTCAACTGGGGCTTCATTTACATGACTTAAGTCCCTAATCAGTCTGACATCAGTTACCAGGCATTATATCCTGCCCCTCTCGACATTGTATTCCGGCTTCATTGTTGGTGTTGAGTACTCTTGAGTTAATTTGGACTCACAGGGACCCCTGATGACAGTAGAACTATTGGACGTGGATGTAAACTCTATGGAGCTAGTGGGTTCCTTTTAGTTAGCAGCTAACCAGTTACCTGTTGTGCCACCAGGACACCTTATTGCACAGTTTGGCAGCCAAGCTTCTTTTTTGAATCCTTTACATTATTTCCTCTCTATGAGTATTTCCTCTCCAGCATAGCAACATTGTTCATCTCCTATGACTTTGTTTTAATATCAACTTCTCAATGACCCCTGACCACTATTTGTAACTATTGCCCTCAAATGTGGACTCCTATTATACTTGTTGTTGTTTTCCCCCTTTAATATAGCATTTCTTCTAATATACTATTTGATTAATTAATTTTATTTGTTGCCAGTAAGAAAAATGAAAGCTTAGATTTTGTCTGTTTCGTTCATTGGTATATCCTTAGTGTCTGGTTCTGCCTCCCTCTACCATTTAGTAAAAGAACCTAGAGAACTCCTTTGATAATGAGCTTGTCTAAAGAATGCAGTAGAGAAGGTTCCAGATTGTATTAGTTTAACAAACAAACAAACAAACAAACCCCAAACTCACTGCCATCGAGCCAATGCCAACTCGTAGTGGCCCTATGGACAGGGTAGAACTGCCCCTGTGGGTTTCTAAGACTGTTTATGAAAGTCGAAATGGCTGATTAGTTATATTTTTCTCAGGTGACACATTAATCTGTTGAGCTGTCTGTGATACCTCTCATTAAAGGCAGTGGTTAAAGATGAGGTGAACATCAGGGACAGCAAAAGAAAAAGAGTATCAAATTGGCTTGACTTCTCTTTGGGGATGTTTGCCACTGAGAGTAGCTTTAAGCACATCAGAATACCCTAAGGAGTAAATTTGATGTATACCTAAAAGGGACATAGGGTGATATTTGTTTCTATTTTCATTCCTGATATGCTAAGGGGGTCCAGGAAGTGACTATCCCATGACCGGAACTGTCAGATGATTTATTTCATAATATATTCTCTGCTTCTCCCTTCAGGAAATTTTCAACCCAATATAAACTATTTCTTGCATACTTTAACTCCTACTGTGTCTTATGTTCATTATCTCTTTTCTCTGCAGAAGTCTAATCATGACTTTATATCCCAATGGGATTTAGTGAGCTCATTCTTGTTCTGCTTCACCCTCTCTAGAATGTAATGCCTCTATCAGCTGGATTATTCAAAAGTGAACATAAAAACCCTGTGCCACAATGTCCTCCGCGTCTCCATGTGCAGTTTTTATCACATGTTCTTTGGAGCAGAATGCCAAACCAGTTTTTGAAGGTAGACGTCTCTCGAATAAGTGAACGCCAAGGCTGGCTGGTGCAATGTTTGGATCCTCTGCAGTTCATGTCTCTTCATATCCCAGAGGAGAACAGGTTAGCCCATTTATGCTTCAATGTATGGGTGGAATGCTTGGCATTAGAGTCACCTACCACTCTTGATTGGAAATGTAGGTAGAAAAAGAAACATGCAAACAAGGATAAGGTTTCAAAATTGTGAGGTTGATTTGGAGACGGAAAGAAGGCAAAGGTAGAAAACAATTTCAAAAGTAGAAAACTGTTTCAAAGATTCATTTCAGAGCTCTGGGGTAAAATTCAAGGGTTTCTAAATCAGGGCCAGAGAAATGGCGCTGCCCTGGAGGGAGAGGAAGGGTTTTATGGTATTCGTCTGGGGTAAGGGCAGTTTGGGGAATTTTCCATTTCGGTTTGGCTGTTCTGCCAGGTAGGCAGTTAGAACTCAGTAACAATGTCACAATGCTACAGGAGCCGCCATCCATCCTCCTCAGGGCTTTAAAGGCCGTCATCAACAACAAATGGTTCAAAACCAACGGTAGGGAGGGGACGGGAGGACTGGTAGGGAGTGACCACGGTCAAGGCAACCATGAGGAACTACTGAAGCCAGAATGGACTGATCATGGTATTGGGACAGGAGGAAAGC
>NW_022107407.1:993273-1004954 GCF_000313985.2 Echinops telfairi
AATTTAAAAAAAAAAAAAAAGGCCGTCATCAGGAGTCATTGTGCACTGTTGAGTACTCTCGTCAGGGTATTGCTCCACTTGTCTGCCCCACCAGTTTCCGTTTTAGCTAACAAAAATGTTTGTTTTTTTTTTAAATAGCTGATTTCTTTTGGAACTGATGCTGTTATTTTAAGTGTTCCAAGTTTAAATCTATTTCTCAACCACCTCATTGGTACAAAATTTTCTTTGAATCTTCCACATTTACATCTATTTCTCAACCACCAAATTACTGAAAAATAATACTATACTACCTTTGAATTAATGTGGAAGTGTGGAAGTTTATTTAATTTTGTTTGCTTAGTATATCAATTGTAATTAAAATACAGACATATCTGAAATTTGACTTGTGACTTAACAGAACTCCGGGACATTAAGGATGAACTCCTGGGAATCACTTCGTTAAACCCTTTCGTTTACAGATGTGAAAATCTGAGACTAAGAATTATTGATGAAAGAAAATTGTGAAAATATTTTAAGGAATTTGGAAACAAGTTTATATACATTCAAGCATTGATAATATAAATGTAACACATTTTCAAAAGTACATTTGTTTATGATTTTCATTGTTCCCATATTATAGCCACTTGAATAGTGGATATTTCATTTTAGAAGCCTTATTATCACAGAGTTAAGGTACTAGGTTTTGACATTTTCCTGCCAACATACCATAGCCAAGTGAAATATTGACTGAAAACAACATAAGCACAAATGTATTTGTTGAGCTTTTTGTTAAGAGCTATTCAACCCATATGAATCTTTAGAGATGGTTGGTATTCCCTTTTATTATAATAACTTTAAATGTTAACCCATATTTTAGAAAACAGTTTGGAGGTACCTCCAAAAGTTAGATATAGAAGTTACCATAAACTCAAAACCAACTGACTGCCATCAAATAGATTCCAATTCAGAGTATAACTGCTCCTGTGGGTTTTCAAGGCTATAATTCTTTATAGGATTAGAAAACTTTTCTCCCGTGGAGTGGCTCGTGGTTTCAAACTGCTGACCTTACTGTTAGAAAACAAGTAAGTAATCACTATGCAACAAGTCCTCTTTTTGTAAGAAGCAAGTATTCATGGGAAGCAACAATTATATGTTATTTATATACCCAAGAGAAATGAAAATGTATGTTCTCAAAAAAAACTTGAACAAAGATATTCATAGAGTGTTATTCATAATGATATAAAGGAAAATCAACACATACGTCTATCCATATAGGTTAAATAAACCGATCAATCCTCATGCAAGGATGACAGGCACATTTGTGAAAGATTCCATATATATGAATAGCCCTAGTGGAACTTTGGTTTTGACATTGAACCGCTGACTCCAAGTTCAGCAGTTCAAAACTCTTAGCCTCTCTGTGAAAGAAAAATGAAACTGTTTTGGAAACTACATTCAGGTTTCAGTATGCATGGGAATTTGCCCAATAGTACTGGAGTGTGTGTGTGTGTGTGTGTGTGTGTGTGTGTGTATATTTATTAGATAATTATGCAGCCATTTAAAAAAGAATGACATAATCATACATGGTACCAAATTGATGAACCACAGAAACACTATAATAAGTGAAAGAGGCCAGTTACAAAAGGCCATATGTTATAGAATCAATCCCCTTTTCATGACAATACCATGATAGATTAATCTATGAGTGAGTTTCAGAAAGTTCATGAAAAAATGGATGAAAAATAATTGAATGTTTCCATGAACTTTTTGAAGCCCCCCACAGAAAGGAGATTAATATTTGCCTACTGGTGGGGGATGGGGGGTCGGAGGAGGGTAGTGGAAAGAGTAATGACTGCTAGTGGATATTGTGTTTCTTTATAGAGGATTCTTGATGGTGTAATGGTTAGCAGCTCACTATTTACCAAAATGCCAGTTTTTCCAATCCATTGGCTGCTTCTCCAGAGAAAGATGTGGAAAGACTTGGAAACTCTGTGGGGGTAATTCTACTCTGTTGGCACCAGTCAAAATTCAACTTGAAGGCTGATAGTTAAATGTTATGTCAACTTTACTGGGCAAGGATTCTCCATGGTTTAGCAGTTGTTCTTAGGTAGCATGAAGTAAGTTCAGACTCCCAACAACCCTTGTACAACAGAATGAAACACAGTCCTGTGTCATCCTCACAATTGTTATATTTGAGCCCATTATTGCATCCATTATATCGCTTCAAAAAGTTCCTCTTTTTTTTTTGCTACACTTCTACTTTACCAAAAATGATGTGCTATATCAGGGACAGGTCTTTCCAGATAACATGTCCAAAGTACATGAGATGAAATCTCACCATTCTTAATTCCAAGAACCATTCCAATGGTACTTCTTCCAAGATAGAACTCTTTGTTCTGTTGGCAGTTCATGGTACCTTCAATAGCTTTCACCACCCACATAATTACAAAGTATCAACTTTTCTTCCTTGTTCAGTGTCCAACATCCACATGTATATAAGGCAACCAAAATTCTTACTGCTTTGGTTTGGCGCGCCGTGATCCTCAAAGTGATATCCATGCTCTTCAATACTTTAAAGAGATCGTGTGCAACAGATTGACCTAGTGCAATGCATTGTTTGAATTCTTGACTGCCAATTCCATGGGCATTGATTGTGCTGCCAAGCCAGATGAAATCCTTGACATCTTCAATATGTTTCCCTATCATGTCTTTACCTATTGGTTGAGTTAAGAGGATTCAGATTTTCTTTGCATTGAAGTCAGTCCTTCACACTTTGAGCAAACAAAGTTGTCTTATTTGCATATCTAAGTTTGTTAATAAACCTTCTTCCAATCCTGATACTACATATTTCCTCATTTAGTCATTTCTTGGATTATTTGCTCAGCATACAAATTGAGTATGTACAGTGAAAGGATGCAGCCCTATGCACACTTGTCCTGTGGAAAACCATGCAATATATGGTAGTTAGGTAAGTTCATATCAACTTGAAGATATATGAAAGTGTAGGAGTGGAATTTAGCCTGTTAGTTAGGCCATAACCTGATCGTAATTCCTTGTGGGCCTGGCATTCTCATAAGGAGGGTCCTGGGAACCTCTCCCACTCTCTCTGCCTTCACCTTCCTGCTGGAAGACCCTGGTTGCTTCCAGAGCAGTGGAAACATATCCACAGCCATTGGATCCACAAGACTTTGCCCCCACCAACCTTTGGTATTCTTGAATTCTGCATCATTGCATGTGACTGTGTGACTTATGGAATAGTATTAGACTTATGGACTTGAGTTAGACCCAGCTGGGATGTTTTCTTGATTTACAATTACTTCTTGATATAAAGCTCTTTCTCATACATATATGAGTGTCCCTGGATTTGTTTCTCTAGTCAACTGGCCTTAAACACAGAATTCCTTGTTTGCATTTGAATGATTGCCCCTTGGTCCATGAACAGGTTCCATATGAAATTTTCTGGAATTTCCATTCTTCTTAAGACTAGCCATAATTTGTTATGATATACACCGTTGAAAGCCTTCGCAAAAACAACAAATCACAAGTAAAAACATCTTTCTGGTATTCTCTGCTTTCAGCCAAGATCCATCTGACATCATCAATGAGCCCCTTGTTCCACACTGTCTTCTGAATCCAGCTCCTATTTCTGGAAGCACTCTGTCAAAATATTACTGAAACCATGTTTGAATTATCTTCACTAAATTTTACTTGTATGTAATATCAATGATATTGTTCTTTAATGTATACATTCTCTTAGGTCACCTTTCTTTGGAATGGTTACAAATACGGGGCTCTTCCAGCCAGTTGACCAATTAGCTCTGTTCCAAATGTATTGGCATAGACCAGCAAATCCTTCCAGTGCTTTTTCAGCTTGTTGAAATCAATTCTTGAAACCATGTTTGCAGCTAATGCCTTCAGTGCAATTTTAACTTCTTCGTTCAGTATTGATTCTTTATCATCTGATATCTCTTGAAATGGTTGAATATCAAATCATCCTTTTTGGTATAGTGAAGGCATGCATTCCTTCCATCTTCTTTTGATGCTTCCTGCATTGTTCAATATTTTGCTCATAAACACTGCTATACTCTAAATTTGACTCAAAACGACAGTATAAGACAGGGCAAAAATGCCCCTGTTAGTTTCGGAGACAGTACCTCTTTACTGGAGTTGAAACCGCTGTCTCTCTCCCTTCAACTGCAGATGATTTCGAATTGCTGACCTTGCAATTAGCAGCCCAATGCATAACCACGATGCCACCAGGACTCCAATTTTGTTCATAGAATATTTTAATATTTACAATCCAATGTTTGATTCTTTTACATTTTTTAATGTTTGAAGTGAATTTGTATGTTACTAAAGACACACAGTCATTTCAGTTTTACTTGTTATCGTTTTTTCAGTCACTCAGATCAATAATTAGGTCTGAGGGGCAAGGAACCTAGAGAGGTTTTCTTCCCTTATTTTAGCTTGAGATACGTTGACTGTGTCTTTCCTTTTTGGTTTTCGAACTCCAGGTTAGAACTCTAACTCTGCACATTTAATTATAGTTCCTTACTTTGTTTACTTGAGCTGCCCTTTCAAATTTTCTGTTCAACTCTTCTACTTCATTATTTCTTCCTTTTGCTTCATTTGTGATGAAGAAGTTGTTGGTCTTGCAGAATTCTATCATGCAATTTCAGTCTCATTTCTATCACCAAGCCATATTTTCCTATCGTTTCTTTCTTTTTGTTTCCAACTTTTGCTTTAAAATCATCTATAATTGTCGGTTCATCCTGGTTGTACATTTGATGTTTCACACTGAAGTTGGCAAAAATGATTCAGTTTATGCCCTACTCTCTTTAGTGACTAATGTACAAATGTGGAAAACCTGATTTATTTGTAGGGGAATAGATATCCTATCACAAATGTCATTGTACTTTAACATAGATCTCGAAATGTCCTTTTCTACGTAGAATGTGATGCCTTTCCTCTTGCGTTTGTCATTCCTTGGTGTCGTTCCAGGCAGTTATATGGATGTTTGATTAAAAATGACCAATGCTAATCCATTTCACCAAACATATGGACTGTTTGATGAAAAATGATAAATGCCCGTCCAATGCCTATTGATGTTGTTAGGTTCCGTTAAGTTGGTTCCAAACTTTAGAGACCCTATGCACATCAGAAAAGTACTCTGTCCAAAGCCGCTGCCACTCTGCCAAGCATGATGTCTTTCTCCAGTGGCTTCTCTCTTCTGACAACATGTCCAAAGTGTGTAAGATGATGTCTCATCATCCTTGCCTCTAAGGAGCACTCTGGCTGTACTTCTTCCATAACAGATTTCTTTGTCCTTCTAATAGCCAATAGTATTTTCAGTAATCTTCACCAATACCACAATTCAAAGAAATCAACTCTTCATTGGTCTTCCTATAAAGCTTAGGATATTAATTTTTATGCAGTACATTTCATTTTTGGTGACTTAATTTTCCAAGATGGAGTGTTCCATGTTGTAATTATTAATAGATGTTATAGCTTTTTCTCCTTATTTTGAGTCGTGCCCCAACATCAAATACAAATAGTGAAAGTTTTGTTCCATCTACATTATTATTGACTTTACTTTAGGAAGACAGCTCTTCCTTAGTCATGTTTTGAGTGCCTTCTAATTTGAGGGGCTTATCTTCTGGCCCTATATATGAGAGTGTTCTGTTGTTATTCATAAAGGTTTCAATATCTGAGTGTTCTACTGCTGTTGATAAAGTTTTCAGTGTCTAATTTTTCAGAAGCGGAACATGTATTTCTTCTTCATAGTCTGTAAGTTCTGCCAAATCTTGAGTGACTTTTCTATATTTAAAATAGCAGTTATATAACTTTCAGCATCATAGCAATGTGCAAGCTACCACAATAGGACAAACTGACCAAAAAGAGGTAAAGCTTCACTATTAAGAGTTTTGTTGGTCTTGACTTCCTTTGTTATTTTATTTGACTTTGCTGGGTTTTTGTGCTTATTAATGTATCTGCATATCTATCTAGGTAAGATAGGCAGGATAAATACTTCGGATATGAAAAGAATGGGACCAATGGTTCCTGGGGGATACAGGAGAAGGGGAGGTGGGAGAAAGGAAGGGGGTGGGGGTGGGAACCAACCCGGGGGCAAGGGAACAACAAGTGAACTAAAAGCAATGGAGAGAAGGGCATAGGATGCCTAGTTGGGGCTTAATCAAGGGCAATGTATCAGTGAGGAATTAGTAAACCCAAAGGAAGGCCGAACATGATGGTGGGACAAGAGGAAAGTAAAAGTAAATGGAGGAAAGAACCAGGAGGCAAGGAGCATTTATAGAGGTCTAAATACAGGCATGTATATATGCAAATATATATATAACAAGAGGGGAATAGAACTATGTATTCATATTTATATATTAAGAATTAAGGTTGCAGATGGACATTGGGCCTCTACTCAAGTACTCCCTTGACACAAGAACACTTTGTTCTAACAATCCGGCATTCTGTGATGCTTACCTACCTGACATGATCGCTGAAGACAAAATGGTACATAAGTAAATGTGGTGAAGAAGTTGATGGTGCCTGGCTACAGAAAGACAGCGTCTGGGGTTTTAAAGGCTTGAAGATAAACAAGTGGCCATCTAACTGAGAAGCAACAAACCCCACATGGAAGAAGCACATCAGCCTGTGTAATCATGAGGTGTTGATTGGATCAGGTAACAGGTATCTAAGACTCAGAACAAAAATCATACCTAAGGTGAATGGTGGGGAAAGGCATGGAATGAAGACCCAATGCCCATCTGTAGACAATTGGACATCCCCCAACAGAGGGGTCACAGGGAAGAAATGAGCCAGTCAGGGTGCAGTGTAGTACCGATGAAACACACAACTTTCCTCTAGTTCTTTGGTGCTTTATTATCCCCACTATCATGACCTCAGTTCTACCTTACAAAATGGTTTAGACCAGATCATGTTCAGTGGTACAGACAAGAGCCCGCAACACAGGGAATCCAGGATAGATAACCCCTCCAGAGTCTACAATGAGAGTAGAGATGCCAGGAGGATTAGGGGAAGGTGGGAGGAGAAAAGGGGAATCAATCACAAGGATTAACCTATAACCACCTCTCAGGGGGATGAACAACAGAAAAGTGGGTGAGGGACAATGGAGGATGATGTAAGATGTGAAAATAATAATCTATAACTTATCAAGGGTTCACAAGGGAGTGCGGTCTGGGGAGGGAAGGGGAAGAAATGGGAAGCTGATATCGGGCTCAAGTGGGAAGAGAATGCTTTGAAACTGATAATGGCAGCATATGTGCAAATGTGCTTGACACATTGGATGAATGTATGGATTGTGATAAGAGATGTAAGACCCCCCAATAGAAGTATTTAGTAATAATAATAAAATACCTACTAATCCACCTGATATGATCTAAAACAATGCAATTACCTTTATAATGTGATCTACTAAGACTATCTCATCAGTTGTAAGAAGACTGGGTGGATTGCAAAATTCTTACTCAGATCTCTGTCATGAGGCACTCAACTAAAAGGAAGTTTTGTTGGTTTGTAGCCTGTTTCTAATATAAGAGGGCACCACGAAAAAGCTAATATAAGAGGGCACTGCTTTTGGCTGTGTCTGGATTCTGCATTTTTCTCATAGATTTGGTTCTTTAGATTTAAGCCAATTGCCTGCGATATTACTAATTTTAGGAATTGCCAGTAGCCTGCTATCTGATCTGATGATTGTGAATTTATTCCTCCCTGTAATCACAGTCTTCCTGACAATTTTGGTTTCTTCAGTGTCCAGCGTAACCTCTGAACCAGGAACTTGGAACTTGCCTGAACATGTAAATTGCCTATGTCTACAACTTTGAGAATCATTTTCTTCATATAGATATGCCTATAGATAGATCCAGAGATACATTCAAGCAGACAATATGAGAAAGATGTTTATTTGTGGTTAATTAACTATATAAAGGCATTTAGTGTGTGGATCATAACAAACTATCTGAAAAAACAGAGGTTGGGGTAGTAACGGCTTGTCTTAAAACAAGCAGCCATCTAAGTGACGCATCAGCTAAATCTACACAGAAGAAGCACACCAGCCTGTGTGCTTTAAAATACTTCACAAAGATAATAAATGTGTTAGGCCAGGTTGACAATAGAAACAAATCCAGTGACTCTCATATATGAGGGGGTACCCATAATAAACCAGAATCCCCCCCAACTCACCCAAAGTTTTGTATGTATGTATGTATTTAAAAAAAAAAAACAAGCAAACAACCTTATCACCTTCAAAGCACTCTCCTTTACATTTAATACATTTGCTCAATCAGTGATTCCGTTCTTGGAAACACTTTTCAAACTTATCTGTTTGGATGGCTGACAGCACCTCACTTGTTTTTTTCTTCACCTCTTCTACATTGTCAAATCAGTGCCCTTTCATGTCCCTCTTCATTCGTGGAAATGAAAAGAAGTCGCATGGAGTGAGGTCAGGTTAGTAAGTGTGTGGGGCAAGAAAGGCATGCTGTTTTGTGCCCAAAACTGGCACACTGAGATGGCTGCATGAGCAGGTGCAATGATGTGGTGGCAAAACCATCTCATTTGCCACAAATCAGGCCTTTTTTGTTGCACGCTGTTACACACTTTTTTTCAGTACCTTTAAATTGAAAGCTGAATTTACAGTCTCACCTATGGAACAAACTCAAAATGTACTACGATTTGACATTTTCTCTGTCCAGGAAGTTGACAGACATCCAGAACATGATTCTTCATCAATCGACATCTCAACTTTTTTTTGAAATGAGAAAACCACTTGTACACTTGAGTTCTTCCCATAGTGTGGTCCTTGTAAGCCATTTTCAACATCACAGCAGTTTCTGCTTCATTTTTCATGAGCAGGAAACAAAATTTCAGAGTTGAATTCTGTTCTCTTAAATTGGCCTTCACCAAAAAAAAACAAAAAATAATGAGGTTTGAGTGAAACTCCTTTTACAAAAAAATTTGCTGTGACCAGAGAGAACCTTCCCAGGCAATGCCACTGGGCGCACTAACTCAGAGCAAGTTCCTAGATGTTCACCTATCATGGAATATGCATACTATGCTTTCATAGTATGCTTTGCTCCACCCAGTATAATTCTTGGGGATTTTTTGTACCCCCTCATATGTGTAAGAGAGAGCTTTATATCATGAATCAATTATATGTAAAGCAAACATCCCAGCCCAGTCCAGATTAACTCTGTAATTCTGATATTAGTTCAGAAATCCCTCTTCAGACTCATATAACCACATGCAATGATTCTGAATGCAGAAAGATCACAGGCTGCTGGGTGCAGAATTTTGTGGATACAATGACAGTGGCCACATCACAGGGTTCACGCAGGTCCCAGCGTGGCTCATCAACAGGAAGGGAAAGGCAGAGAGAGAGAGGGGCCAGTGTCCATAGAGCCATTTATGTAGATGGCACCCCATCGGAGTCATCAAGCTCTGACCTGATTGGCAGGCTAAAACCTAACTATCACAGTAAACAATAAAGTCCAAATCCAAAGGATAGAATGATATTAGAGCAAAAATTCTGAACATAGGTTTACAGAAGGCAATGGATGACAGTGGAAACCTATAATCCATTCACAGGGTCCCCCATGTAGATTAAACCTCTAGTCAATCCCCTCTGACTATGAACCAGGATGGGAAAGGCCTTGTTATTAGACAGAGTATTGTATGGCAGATTACTAAATTTGTAATTATGTAAAAATGTGATACTTTGTAATGTGATTTTCCTTTTTATCTAGTGTATAATTGTTACAGTTCTTAATATTTTCTGCTTTGTTTTCTGTTTCATTCTGTCATTGTTGCCTTGTGGTTTTTTTGTGTGTGTGTTTTGTTTTGATTTTGTTTGTTTTTCTGTATATGAAACCCAGTATAAGTAAAACTAGAGAGACAAAAACAGCAGTAATAGTTTCAAAGGGAGATGGCAGGAGTCACTAGTGGAAAATGGAGAGCCAACAGTGAGTACAAGGAAGAAGAAATATCCTGCCATTGTTAGTAGTTATGGTTGCATAATTCTTACGTATGTGATTGAACTATTGAAAGTATGAATTGTATGTCAGTGAAATTGTTAAAAATTAATTAATAGAAAATTATGAGTTATGACCATGTGTCCACTTGCAAACATGAAAACTATGATCATTATATATGTAAGGGTATAAGAAACTGATTGTGTATGTATTATTCTTAGGTGCTATTGATTGGATTCCAACTCACCAACCATGCCTCACAATTTTTCTTATGTTTGAGCCCATTGTTGAAGCCACTGTGTCAATCCATCTTGCGGGGGGCCTTCTACTTTTTCCCTGTCCCTCCGTTTTACCAAGAACAATGTCCTTCTCCAGGAACTGATCTCTCCACACAGTATGCCTAAAGCACATGAGGCAAAGTCTCACCACCCTTGCTTCTCAGGAGAAAGTGCTGTACTTCTTCCAAGAAAATCTGTTTGTTCTTTTGGCAGTCCATGTTACTTTCACTATTTTTTCACCAACACCTGGTTCAAATGCACAGGTTTTTCTTTGGTCTTCCTTATCCAATGGCCACTTTTGATAGCCATCTAGGGCATGAAAATATAATGGCTTGGGTTGGGTGTACCTGTCTTCAAAGTAACATTTTTGCTTTTCAACACTTTTAAGAGGTCTTGTGCAGCAGATTTGCCCCTTACAATCTGTCTTTTGATCTTTTGTTTGCTGCTTCCATGAGAAATGATTGTGGATCTAAGCAGAATTGTGACAATCTCTGTCTTTTCTCCATTTATCATTGTGTTACCTATTGGCCCAGTTGTGAGGATTTGGGTCTTCTTTATATTGAGTTGGAATCCATACTGAAGGCTGCAATCCTTGACCTTCATCAACAAGTGCTTCAAGTCCTCTTCACTTTCAGCAAGCAAGGTTGTGTCACTGCATATCACAGCGTTGTTAATAAGGCGTCTTCCAATCTTAATGGCACATTCTTTTCCACATACTCAAGCTTCTATGGTGATTTTCTCAGGAGATCGATTGAATAAGTATGGTGAAAGGATAACAGTCCTCAAAACGCCCTTCCTAATCATAAACCATACATTGTTCCCTTGTTCTGTTCTCACAACTCTCTTTTGATCCATGTGCAGGTTCTGGATGAGTGAAAGTGCTCTGGTGTGTGTACACACACATATATATCAAACACACATATATCAAGCTCATTAACATCTAATTAATTTGAACTCATAGCGACCCTATGGCAGGGTAGAACTGTGAATTTCTGAGATTATATTCCTTTATTGAAGTAGCAAAGAAGCTACTGGATTTGAATAGCTGATTTTGTGGTTAGCAGCCCAACATATTTTCGTATTCTTCCCTCATAACGTTTAGGTTGGATACAGACCAGTGTGTTTCAGTTGTGTGCATATTAGCTATATCACATTATAATTGTCTTCATTTAGAGATTTTGTATGATTTAAGGAAATATGTGCAGATGGAAAGTTGAAACAGGATATATTATGATGCTTAAAGCTTTGTATCAACTTTGCTTTTCCTTGAGATCAGTAGTTGGCAACTATGTAATGATGTGTTTTTGAAGTTATGTAATGATGTCATCATCCCCCATGTTATTAGTCAATTAGTTTTAAAGCAAGTTTCTCTGGGGTGTAGCCTGCATCCAATATATATATGTGTGTGTGTGTGTGTGTATATATATGT
>NW_022107407.1:1005054-1025492 GCF_000313985.2 Echinops telfairi
TTTGCCTGCTTGTTCTGGTTCCTGCATCTGGCTTGTCTTCATCTTATGCCAACTTTAGAAATGAATTTATAGGTCTCTAGAGCCTGTAACCGAGTGTGCCCTGCCAGCTTACTTCTTTTCAGAGATTCATCAGCCTCCACAGCAACCTGTTCTCTGACTTGCTGATCTTGGATTAATCAGCACCTGCAGTTACATGAATCAGAAAAAGCCTTCATCCTGATGCCTGATGTCACAGACTTAGGTTTGCCAGCCCCCAAAGTCTGGGTTGCTAGGTCAACCTGTTTGTCTGTCTGTCTGTCTGTCTATCTATCTATCTATCTATCTATCTATCTATCTATCTATCATATTAGATATTTACTTGTGTTTTGTTGCCTATGCCATGTCATTCGACTGTGTGCCTCATAATAAACTATGGATAGCCTTGAGAAGAATGGGACTTCCCGAAATATACTCATGAGGAACATGTGCATGGATCAAGAGGCAGTTCTGTGAATAGAACAAGGGAATTCTGCATTATTTAAAATCAGGAAATGTGTGTTTCTTTTTACCATACTTATTCAATCTGTATGCTAAACAAATAATCAGAGAAACTGGCCTAGATGAAGAAAAATGTGGCATCAGGTTTGGAGGAAGGTTTATTGATGTATGATATGCAGATGAAACCATTTTGCTTGCTGAAAGTGAGGAGGACTTGAAGCACTTGCTGATGAAGATTTAGAACTTTAGCCTTTAATATGGATTACAACTCTATATAAAGAAAACAAAAATCCAAACAATTAGACCAGTAGATAACATTATGGTAAATGGAAAGAAGGGAGAATTTGTCAAGGTTTGTGTTGTGCTTGGCTCCACTATCAATTCTCATGGAAGTAACAGCCAAGAAACCAAAAGATGTGTTGCATTAGGTAATTCTGCTGCACAAGACTTCATTAGCGTATTGAAAATCAAGGGTGTTGCTTTGAGGACCCAAGCCATGGAATTTCAACTGCCTTATACATGAAAGTTGGCCATTGAATAAGGAGGAGCAAAGAGGAATCAATGCATTTGAATTGTGGTTCTGGAGAAAGTGCCATGAACTGCTAATAGGACAAACAGCTCAGTCTTGGAAGAAATATGACCAGAATGTCCCTTAGAGACAGAATGGTGAGTCTTGGTCTTGTATATTTTGGGTGGTTATCGAGAGAGACCAGTTCCTAGGAAAGGACATCATGTTTGTTAGTGGGAGAATGAAGAAGATGAAAGCCCTTAACCAGATAGAGCGACACAGTGGCTGTAACAATGGGCTCAAGCATAAGACCAATTATGAAGATGGCACAGGACCCAGCAGGGTTTTCTTCTATTGTGCGTATTGTGGTCGCTGTAAGGTAGAATGAATTAATGATACTGTGTGTGTGTGTTAAGGCAAAACTAAAATTATCATAAAGTTGATTTCAACTCATAGAAACCCTATAGGATAGAATAGACCCTGCCTTTTGAGTTTCCAAGACTTAAATATCTATGGGAACAGACAGCCTCACCTTACTTCTGAGGTGCAACTGGTGTGTTAAAACCACTAAACTTACATTTAGCCTCACAATGGGTAGCCCACTGTGCCTCTCTCTCTTTTTCTCTATAGATAGATGATAGATAGATAGATGACAGATACAGATGACAGATAGATAGATAGAGAGATGGATAGATACATAGATAGATAGATAGATAGATAGATAGATAGATAGATAGATAGATAGATAGATAGATAGATAGATAGATTAGATATAGAGACACAGTAGGCTACCCATATACCATTGATCAGTTTGTGGAAAAAATGAATAATTGAATTTTCCCACAAACTTTAACCCCCCCCCCCCACATACACACAAATTTTACTGGCTTTGCTTTATCGAGAGACCAATCTAAGACATGTGCTATGCCAATTTTTATATGCTCATAAGAAATATTACATGCTATCAAAAGATCCATGATGATGCTAAAATTTTTCTGTATCATGCAAGAAAATTCATGTAGTGCACTTCAGTAAATACCTCTCAGGAGAGGATTCAGTTGATAAACAAATGTAGAATTTATGCATTATTTGATTAAAATAAGATACTTTGATCATTAGCTGTTCTGAAAGCCCTCTTGAGCACAGTTCTACTCTAATACATATTTGTCACCAAAACGCACCCTAACAATAAAAACCTAAACACTGTTTGAGCTTCTTGGTGCTAGATGACCAGTTGTAAGCAAACACACAAAATATAAAGACATAAAAATCCCTGTTGTTATAGAGAAATGGTCTATATGTCATCAAGGGCAACTTCTTAGTTCAGTGAATAATTCCTTTATCATGGATACATTGAACTTCTACTTGTAGTGTTCCATGATCACACATGAACTATCTAAAATGTATATAGTTTGGAAAACATCTATACATGTAAGAGAATTTATGTTCTTTTTATAAAATAAAAATGTTTTATTGTGTTTTCAGTTTACATAGAAAATTAAGTTTTATTTAACAATCTCTACACTGTTGTTCAGTGACTTTGGTGATCTTTGATCATATTTTTTATAAAGTGTGTCAACTTTCTCATTCATTTTATTCTGGTTTCTCCATATCCAGTAATTCACACACCCCACCCCACCTTGCCTTTGCTTTTGAGTCAGTGTGGACCATTGAGTCTCTATTAGATGAGTTCTTAAAGGAGCACAATATTCATGGATGATATTGCTTATCTTATAAGCGAATTTGCTATTTAGCTGAAAGGTGACCCCTGAAATATTTTTCTGTCAACATTTAGAGTATCTAAGGACAATAGTCTTGGGGAAGACCCCATTCTCAGAACCATTTTAAACCATGTTTAAAATTCAACCCTGCTAAAAGAGTAATGCCTTTAAGCACAATCTGACCATAATTTGTATGCTTTATGGGTAAAATATGCATGCTAGAGAATAAACAATCAAACAAAGATCTGGATATAAATTCTGATTCCCAACAGAATGAGTTGCTTCCTTTTACCAAATGGGTAAAAGTGTCATTAATAGTGTCTGTTTTAGGAGCTCCTTGAGATACATGATATAGATTTCTTCTCCGATGTACATTAAAAAATGTTTGTTCTAGTTATTTATGTTTTCTGCTTTATTTTTAATGTGAGTTTTTTTCATCAATTTTTCTGTCTCACGATTAGTTGTTTTTTTAAATGTGTTTTTGCATATGAGGTCCAGGATAGGTAATCTATTGAAACAGTAACTGGATTTACAGTTCCTGGGGGTGTTGCAGGGGAGGTTAGAGGAAAAGGGGAACTAATAACGATGAGTACAAGGATGAACAAATTGTTCTAAAACTGATTGTGGTGATTAGTGTAGAACTCTTCTTTATGTAATTGAACTATTGAATTACATGATATGGGAATTATTTGCCAATAGCTCTGTTAAATTAATAAAAATCCATACTTAATCTTACTACCAATATTCTTTTCTCATCTACAGATCAGTGGACATATTAGAATTGACAGAGCAGGAGGAATTGCTGAAGTTCCATTACCACACTCTCCGCCTCTACTCAGCTGTCTGTGCGCTGGGGAACCACAGGGTGGCCCACGCCTTGTGCAGCCATGTGGATGAACCTCAACTCCTTTATGCCATTGAAAACAAGTGCATGCCTGGGTTGCTGCGTTCAGGCTACTATGACCTGCTAATTGACATCCATCTTAGCTCCTATGCCACTGCGAGGCTTATGATGAATAATGAATTTATTGTTCCCATGACGGAAGAAACCAAGAGTATTACTCTCTTCCCTGATGAGAATAAAAAGCATGGTCTCCCTGGGATAGGACTTAGTACATCTCTCAGGCCTCGGATGCAATTTTCTTCCCCCAGTTTTGTGAGCATTAGTCACGAATGCTATCAGTATAGTCCTGAGTTTCCCCTAGATATCCTGAAGGCTAAAACCATCCAAATGCTGACAGAAGCCGTGAAGGAGAGTAGCCTTCATGCCCGGGACCCAGTTGGGGGAACAACTGAATTCCTCTTTGTCCCTCTCATCAAACTTTTCTATACCCTGCTTATCATGGGCATCTTCCACAATGAGGACTTGAAGCACATTCTGCAGTTGATTGAGCCCAGTGTGTTTAAGGAAGCTGCCACACCAGAAGAGGAGGAGAAGATAGTGCTGGTGAAGGAGCTTCGAATAGAAGACTTGAAGCTAGAAGGAGCTGATGAAGAAGTCAAAGATGATAAGAGGCCGAAGGAAGGCCTGCTCCAAATGAAACTGCCAGAGCCAGTTAAATTGCAGGTAATCTGAAATGAAGATAGTCTGAAATTCAGAATTACTAAGCCCTAAACTATTAAACTTTTACTTCGTCTCTTTCTGCATGAGTGTCTTCCTGCATAATCTTCGTTCTTCAGAAAGCAGAATTCCTATAGGTCTTTGCGAAGTGCCTGCTTGATTTGCTTTCACTTAGAAAGGAACTAATGAATTTAAAAATTTAGTCAATTGACAATAAGTTAATAACTGCTAAGTTTAGGATTTTTGTCATGCCCTTTTCTCTGGTCAAATATATGTTTGTGTGTCATAGATATCCATATGTCTGCATGTATGGCTGGTTCCTGTTTGTTTGAATGTGTGGATATGATGGAAAATAGAAGAAGAAGTGAGTGGGCTTTTGTCCTTCCAGGTGCTATTCCTCTCCTATCCGTTAGCAATTTTTGTATTTCCTCCTTCTTATGTTTGCAGGTATATAGATAGATAGATAGATAGATAGATAGATAGATAGATAGATAGATAGATATAGATATATACCTTGTAATACTAGTTATGTCTGTAATGCTTAAGGTTACAAGACATGCTTTATTATTATTGACACAGAGCTGATTCCAACTCATGGAAACCACATCTGTTTTGGAATTGGATGGCTGCATAAGGTTTTCTTGGCTATAATCTCAACAATAGATTGCCAGACCTGTCTTGTGGCAATGCTGGGTGGATTTGAACCACCAAGCATTAAATTATCAGATGAATGCAAACCATTTGCTCCATTCTTAAATACCTATTTTACTCCCAGAAATCTGTGTTTTGAATACTCATGTACCAATAAGAAGCCTGAATCACAGAATGAAATATTTTATTTCTGCAAACATGTTCCTCTTAGGATAAATCAATTATAAATTAAATAAGTTCTTTCATAATACTTCTTTCGTTTACCTGGAGACCATTTGAGAGTTGTGACATTGACTTGGTTTTCCCTTCTTTATCCCTTCAATCCAAAATGGTTGTGATCTTCCTGTGTACCATGATGTTGAAGGAAAGAAACAAAAGACCCCCGCCAATGGGATGTTCAATTTCTGTGAAATATATAAACTTATTTCTGTATTTTCTTTAATATATCATGCTGCCAACAGCATTAAATGCTCTAAAGAAGAAGAAGAAAAGGATTACTAGAACAAATAACACTTTCAGTTATAATACTTTAAGAAACGTAAGGGAACAATCCTCTGAGCTGGTGAATTTTAAGGTGAGGTGAGCTTCAGGAGTTGGAGTACAGTAGGTCAAGTGGAGGGGATGGGTGTTTCAGGAGCTGCTCTTACTGAATAAATAGCATGTCATATAGTCCTGAAAAAAGGGAAAAGGCCAGTGTGGTTGCCACTTAATGAGCTCCAGAGTGAGAAGCAGGGAGTACTGGTAAGGTAAGCAGTGGATAGCTCATTTGGAATTGATTCGGTTTTCTGAAACTAGTCAGCTGATAGATTTTGAATTTTATTTAACTGTAACAAACTTTTGAAGATTTCTCTGCCTGATTACTGTGAGAAAAATAAATGAGAAATGAAAGAGAATGGGTGCAAATTCCAGTCTTTAAGAAGGCTTTTGATAGCTGGGCACCATCAGCTTTCTTCACCACATTTGCTTATTCACCCACTTTGCGAAAGATATAGTATCTGGGGTCTTAAAAGCTTGAATGTAAACAAGCTGTCATCTAGCTCAGAAGCAACAAAGCCCACATGGAGCAACATATCAGCCTGTGTGATCGCGAGGTGTCGAATGGATCACTGAAGACAAATGGGTGCATAAGCAAATGTGGCGAAGAAAGCTGATGGTGCCCGGCTATCAAAAAGTATAGCGTCTGGGGTCTTAAAGGCTTGAAGGTAATCAAGCGGCCATCAAGCTCAGAAGCAACAAAGCCCACATGGAAGAAGCACACCAGCCTATGTGATCACGAGGTGTCGAAGGGATCAGGTATAAGGAATCATCAGAACAAAAAATCTTACCATAGTGAATGATGGGGGGATTGCGGAGTGGAGACCCAAAGCCCATTAGTAGGCCACTGGAGATCCCCTTGCAGAGGGGTCTCGGGGAGGAGACGAGCCAGTCAGGGTGCGATGTAACAATGATGAGAAATACAGCCTTCCTCTAGTTCCTAAATGTTTCCTCCCCGCTCCCACTACCATGACTTGAATTCGACCTTGCAAGTCTGGCTAGACCAGAGGATTTACACTGGTACAGATAGGAACTGAAAATGCAGGGAATCCAGGGCGGTTGAGCACTACAGGACCAGTGGTGTGAGTGGCGAAACAGGGAAGGTAGAGGGAGAGTGGGTAGGAGAGAGGGAACCGATTACAAGGAACTATATGTGACCTCCTCCCTGGGGGACGGACAACAGAAAAGTGGATGAAGGGAGACGTCGGACAGGGCAAGATTTGACAAAATACCAATTTATAAACTATCAAGGGCTCATGAGGGAGGGGGGAGCGGGGAGGGAGGGGAAAATGAGGACCTAATGCCAGGGGTTTAAGTGGAGAGAAAATGTTTTGAGAATGATGGGGGCAAGGAATGTACAAATGTGCTTTACACAATTGATGTGTGTATGGATTGTGATAAGAGTTGTATGAGCCCCTGATAAAATGATTTAAAAAAAAAAAAAGAAGGCTTTTGCCCTTCTTATCCAGACCCAAGGGGATAATGTATTAAGGCAGGGTGGGGACAAAATTGATGGGGAGAGGTAAATGGATTCAGAGGCCCTGCCAGAGGCAAAGATGCCACACCTTGGCTACATTGTTATATTGCAGTGGCTTCAGATAGTTCATGGGGAGTTTCAAAAAGTTCATGGAAATGGATTTAAAAGATATTGGAATTTTCCCCTAAACTTTTTGAAGCATACTTCTGTAGGTTTTTGAAATTAATATTTGGAACGAGGTTTTGTTTTTTGTTTTTTTGGAACAAGTGTGTTTATACCACACTATTTAAATGCTTTTCTGGTCTTTGGCAGAGAATATTCCAGCAGGCATATTTCCACCAATGTACCATGTCAGTAATAAATCCTTTTGGCACCCAGTAAGAAAACGACAAGCTAACCATTTCATGAATAGCAATACAATAATTACATTCAAAGGTTGTATAATTAATTTAATGGTAAATAGTTCTAGAATTGATATAGATCAATGCATCTCGATCCATCAAAGATCTAGCTCTTAATGTCTTTCTGTCGCATTATCCTTTACATGTAGTTTGCATCCTATGAGTCATGTCATGTCTGTCATTACTCAATTATTCTCATTAGATAACTTTGTTTTATGTTAGTAATGCCAGTAGTAAAGCTAATAGGAAAACTGACAACCACAGTCAAAGAAAAATAAAGTTAAAGGTAGAATTAAAGAAAGAAATCAATATGAAATTTGGTGGCTGAATACAACACGGCTAAGTCAACAATATCAACATTTGGGGGAGGGGATGCGATTAAAACGTCTAATGTAGTGAAAAGTGTGACATCATTAGCCAAGAACACAGACCATTGAAAAAGTTTAAAGGTTACTGTTCATTTGTATATCAGAAACAACTCGATGATGATAGCTTATCTGAGACAGTGATATGTGAGAAGGCAAAATCCCTCCACAGTAAAGTCCTGGAAAAATGAATTTGTAAGTGTAATTTTAGGGCTTCAGAAACCATAATTGAGTTTTCCACTATTTCTTATGGGGAAAAATATGTTTAGTTCTCAATCGTTTCAGTGCACAAGCACAAATTTGGAGTTCAACAACTGAGGTCTCACTTTGTATGTCATTGACCATAGCATCTATAGGTATAAAGGGATGCTGGTCATTTAATTGTCTGTCAAAGGGAAAGGTATTTGCCAAGATTAGCTTAGACAAAATATATTTTAGTCCATAGGACTGCAAGTATTGTTGCCTATGCAAAAGCAGGATTATATTTGCAATGGGGAGAAGTAGGCCACTAAGCGCATCTGCCACAATTTATTTTTGAATCATATTATATAAAGATTCATAAATCACATGTGGTACCATTTTAATCTTCTTAGATGTGCCTGCTACTTCAATACCTCTGTGACTGCCAGGTCCGGCACCGAATAGAAGCCATTGTAGCCTTTTCAGATGACTTTGTAGCTAAACTTCAAGACAATCAGCGCTTCCGGTACAATGAAGTTATGCAGGCCTTAAACATGTCAGCTGCGCTCACAGCCAGGAAAACGAAGGAATTTAGATCACCTCCTCAAGAACAGGTAACAAAAATGAAAAGGAAACTGTTCCTGTTCAGTTGATCTTTAGTTTATTCAAGATTCATATACAAAAAAATAGATCCTTTATCATAAGTAGTATGTCCTACATGAGAATCCTTTTCCTATTAAGCCTATACTAATCAACTGGATTGAGTCACTATGCATTTTCATCCAAATAACCGAATTGTATTCTTTTCCAAAAGAATGACTTGATGAAGGATAATTCTTTATGTCACATATCTTTTGGTGGAATCAGTGTGCCAGTTCTGAGGCTGTCCAGATAGGGAAAATATCCCCTCATAAAGCAGTCTCCAGCAACCAAAATTGCAGGGTTTTCCAGATTAGGAACCCTAAGTTTCTAAGATTAAATGCTAGGAGCTTTCTGTTTTATTCCCCTCTCCCCAGACCCCTGCTTCTTTCCTCTCCCCCGCAAAAAAAAAACAAAAAAAAAACCCCCAAAGCACAGGTGCCTCTACTACCACCTTGCCAATGATTGATTACCCTGTTTGTGATTCTTCCTCTTGTTGCTCACCTCCAACTACAGATCTCCCTGAAATACAAAAGAACCTCTGTCATATGCCTGAAACAGATATATCAATTCCTCTGGAGCCATGAGTTCTCTGGATCACTCACACATTGCTCTTTCACGTATGAAAGAATCAGGCCTCCTGGTTCCAGCTATCAACTCCACAACGTCTCATTAAAACAGCAAACATAACCAAGCAGTTGTACTGTTGAGTATTTATCATAGAGAAATTAAATATTATGGCCACACAAACACCTTTACAAAAATATCCATATCAACTTTATTTGTAAGAGAAAATTTATTTCGATGTATTAATGTTAAACAATTCAAGGTATCGTCCACACATCACAAAGCAGTGAAATATTGATACAAAAATAACCTAAATGAAGCTCTATAAAATTAAACTGTGAAAAAAAACAATCCCCAAAGCTGATTTCATTTATGTAGGATTCTTGAAATAGCAAAATTATGCAAAAAGAGAATATTTTCAGGAGTTAATTGCTGATAAGAAAGATGTGGATGTGGCTGTAAATGAGCAACAGGAGGAAGATCCTGGTGATTACGGGGTTGTATTATGTTTTGACTTTATCAATGCCAATATCCTTGCTATAATATTATACTAGGGATTTATAAGATTTCACCATTGGGGAAACTTGATCAAGAGTGCGTTCTAAAAACCATACACACTGCTACTGAGTCAATTCCAACTCCCAGCAAACATAAAGGACATAGTAGAGCTACCCCAATAGAATTTCCAAAGCTGGAATCTTTTAAAAAGCAGATGGCTAGATTTTTCTCCCCACGCCTGACTGGTTTGTTCAAATCTCTGAGCTTTCAGTTAGCAACCAAGCACTGTATTCTCTGTGATGCCAGTGCTCACTAAAAGATGTACAAGTTCTCTACTGTTACATAAAGCAGCATATGGAGCTATAATTATCTCAAAACAAATGTTTAACTTTAAAAAATCATATAAAAAACAAACACGTTTACAAATTTTTCCTAAAGGAAAATATGTACCACCAACAGATCTCTCTTTTTATTCATAAATTTAGCAGGAGAGCATCTAAAGTAAATCCACTGAGAGCTTCGCTCTTTTTGTTTTATTGGTCATAGCAACAACATCATTACTAACCAGTACTACCTTTCAATTATATTTATATTTTTTCTTTGCCGCATATTCTCAAAAAGTTCTTTATATTAACATACAGATTATGGAAAAAAAGCATCTTTGTTGTGTCATTCCTGAATTTACTTTTTGTTTCTCCTCTGTTTTTCTTCTTTCTTGCTTTTTCAAATGTTCAGATCAATATGCTTCTCAATTTTAAGGATGATAAAAGTGAGTGTCCATGTCCTGAAGAAATCAGAGACCAACTTTTGGATTTTCATGAAGATTTGATGACACACTGTGGTAAATAGTTCTTGATTTACAACGCTTATTAATAAGTATATTTAATGTTACAAATGTATATGATTGAATTTAGATATATATGGTACCTATTCTCAGTTCATAGCAGAACTTTGCTGTATCATATGACAATGGTAGACAGCTTTTTTGTTTTTGTTTCTTTAAATCATTTTATTGGGGCCTCATACAACTCTTATCACAATCCATACATCCATCCATTGTGTCAATCACATTTGTACATTCATTATCCTCATCATTCTCAAAACATTTGCTCTCCACTTAAGCCCTTGGTATCAGCTCCTCATTTCCACGCCCCCTTCCCTGCTACCCCTTCCCTCATGAACCCTTGATAATTTATAAATTATTATTATTATATTGTCATATCTTACACTGTCCAATGTCTCCCTTCACCCACTTTTCTGCTGTCCATCCCTCAGGGAGGAGGTTATATGTAGATCCTTGTATTTGGTTCCCCCTTTCCACCCCACCTTCCTCCACCCTCCAGTATCGCCACTCTCACCACTGGTCCTGAAGGGATCATCTGTCCTGGATTCCCTGTGTTTTCGGTTCGTACTGTACCAGTGTACATCCTCTGGTCCAGCCGGATTTGTAAGGTAGAATTGGGATCAGGATAGTGGGGGGTGGGGGGGTTCAATAATTAGAAGAGGACAGTTGTATGTTTCATCGTTGCTACACTGCAAGCTGACTGGCTCGTTTCCTCCCCGTGACCCTTCAGTAAGAGGGTGTCCTGTTACAAACAGATGGGATTTGGGTCTTCACTCTGCACTCCCCTTCATTTACAATGATATGATTTTTTGTTCTTTGATGCCTGATACCTGACTGTTTTTATGTGGGGAAACCATCTACGTGGGAGGGAAGATCAGAAAGACACTAAGTCTTGGCAAAAGAGGACAGAAATTCTTTTCTTTCTCCTCACTCCCAGATTGACAGGCAGATTGATGGAAGATGAGGCATGTAGTGATTTGAGTGGAAATGTTAAACCCTCTTTTTAGCAGTTGTATTTAATTTGCTTGACGGTCTATGTTTTAGGAGTGGTCAAAGGAAATCACCATGTATCTTTTTAGTTTTATGCCTTTGAACATGTCAATTGTGCAACTCTATTAAGGGAATAATTTTCCTATTATTCTGGGACCTTTTGAAATAGAATTGTTAGATATTTTCTGTGTGATTCTTTTTTTCTTTTATGTGAGGTTATGTCTGTGACTTAGTGAAAGAAAAGGATTTGGCCATTTAGTAAGGAAATTTCTTAAGGAATTAACCATCTCTATGCTTGGTAATAAGAAAAGGACTAGACTACTAACTATAAAGTTATCAATGAAAACCCACTGGCCACTCCAAGGGAGAAAAAATGAGACTGTACTCTGTCAATATTGTCACCATAGAAACCATACACAAGGTTGCTGTGAGTGAGAAGTGTCTCAATAGAAGTAGATTGGTTAGTGGGTTGGTTATATATCACTAGTGATATTGTATTTTCTTATTTTGTCTAATAAGGAACAATAAGAATAGTATCTTGTATATTAATTCAGCTTATAAATGAAGAAGCCTTAAATTGCTTTAAGAAAAGTATCTATAGGTTATATATGTATATTAAAATAACTTCATTGAGTATGTTTGAGGGATTTAAAAAAAAAGAAAAGTATCTATAAATGATGTATATATATGATTAATAAGGAAATCATCTAAAATGGCAGAATTATTGATTCACACATAGAACACTTTAGGTGTACGATTCCCAGTTATGCCTGTTTTCTCTGTCATCTCAATTTAGCAAAATATATTGTTTTTTCTTTTGAGGCAGGTAAGGAAGTGTCTAAAAGTTGGTAGATATGGAAGGACCTAGACAGATAATGCCCAGTGTCAAGAGGTGTGGAAGATTTCATTTCTCTTTGTGACTGAATAATATTCAGTTGTATGAGTATACCAAATGTTGTTTATCATCTGCTGATGGACATTTACATTATTTTCACTTTTTAATTTTCTTGAATAGTTCTGCAAGGAACATTTATTGCAGTACATGTGTTTATGTTCCTGGTTTCAATTTTTTAAAGAATGTTCCTAGAGTTGGGATTGCTCATTTATATGCTTGACATTTTTTATTAATTGACAAAATGATTACCACAATGGATGTATCATTTTGCATTCCTACTCCCAGTGAATGAGGGTTATGATTTTGCCATGTCTTCACTGACATCTAGTATTTTCAATTGCTCTTTATTATTGCTAGTCTAGTGAGAGTATGGTGGTATATTCTTATTGTTTCTATTTGCCATTCCTGGTTATCTACTTCAGTAAAGTTTACAACTTAGGAAATCCTATGGGACAGTCCTATTCTCTTACATTGGGTCACTATGAGTTAGCAACTTGATAGCACACAGCAACAACAAATAATGACAATTAGCATATTTTCATTGGTTTACTGGTCATTTATATCTCCTTTGATGAAATGTCTAATCAAGTTATTTGCTTGATTTTTATTCAATCATTTTATGTTTTACAGTTAAGTCATAGGAGGACTTCTTTATATATGTTGGATAATGAACTCGTACCAGATATCTAAGGTTCTAAAAGTGTTCTCTCAGTATGCAGTTTGTCTCTTTCCTTTTTTGTCTGATGAGAAAAGTTTAATTTTTATGGAGTCATCTATCTATTTTATCTATTGCTGCTCATGATTTGCTTGGCATTTTGTTGTCATATTTGAGAATTCTAATATAAATGAGGGATGGGGTGTGGAGTGGAAGCCCAAAGTCAATCTTTAGGCAATTGGACATACCCTTACTGAAGGGTCTTGGGGAGAAGATGGGTGTAGTATAGCAGGGTGTAGTATAGCACCGATGAAACACCCAGATTTCCTCTGGTTCTTTAATGATTCCTCCTCTCCAATATCATGACGCTAATTTTACCTTACAAATCTGGCTAGACCAGAGCATGCACATGGGTACAGATAAGTGCTGGAAACACAGTGAATACAGGACATATAAACTCCTCAGGATCAATATTAAGAGTAGCCATACCAGGAGGGGAAGGGGAAGTACGGGGAGAAACGGGGAACCGATCACTATGATCTACCTATAACCCCCTCAGAGGGAAATGGACAACAGACAATGAGGTAAAGGGAGACATCAGATAGCACAAGACATGAAAAAATAATAATAATTTATAATTATCAAAGGTTCGTGAGGGAGGGAGGGGGAAAAATGAGAAGCTGATACCAAGAGCTCAAGTAGAACGAAAATTCTTTGAAAACAATGATGGCAACATATGTACAAATGTGCATGACACAAAGGATGAGTGGATGGATAAGAGTTGTATGAGCCCCCAATAAAATGATTTATAAAAAAAACAAGCCTATGTGCAAAAGCCATTCTTGTACAATTTCTTCTAAGACTTTTATGGCATTTAGTTCACACACTTAAGGCCAAATTCCAATTTAAGTTAGTTCCTAAATGTGATGTGAGATTCATTCTTTTGCATGCAGAAATCCGGTTTTCCGAGATAATTTGTTAAAGAGACTATTTTGTTCCTATTAAGTTACTACCACTCTTTGTAAAAAGATTTTATTATTTTTTAAATTTTGTTATTTTTGAGACTATACACACAAAAACATACAGCAACTCAACAGTTTGTACATGTATAATTCAGTGACACTGATTATATTCTCTGAGTTATGCAACCATTCACATCCTCCTTGCCTAATTTGTTCCTCCCCATTCTATAAACACACTACCTTTTAAGGTTAGAATCTTTATTTTATAATTTTAATAGGTTTAATGATATGTAATTTTCATCTCATACAGTTCAATGGATTAAATATATTAGAGTTGTACAATCATTAGCACAATAAATTATAGAACTTTTTAAAAATTCTTATAGTCATTATTACTAGCTAGACAATTCCCTTCAAAAATCCCTGGGATAACCCTATTGTCTCTAAAGATTTACTTATCCTGGAATTTTTATAAATAAAATCATACCAAGCAAACATACACACTCAGTGAAACCTCGACCCAAATTAATGCATAAAATAATACAAATTAGAACACATTTAATATGTGTCAAAAGAAAAACAAATGATATGGTGTTAAATTTTAACCTACGTATATTTGCATTAAGGGATTTACCAAGAAGCTTAATCCACTTGGTTACTCTGTTCATGGATTTTGGGCTTTCCGTCTCTTCTATGCTCTTCTGAAAACCAGGTGCTCAGAATTTAATCTCTAAAACAATTTCCTGCTCTGGTCTTGAGTTTTATTGTTTACAATCCTTGGATCATACAGGCGTTGTTCCATGTGGACTTAGCTGACACCTCACTTAGATGGCTGCTTGTTTTAAAAAAATATTTTAAGATCCTAGAGATATCTTGGGGCCATCTTATTTCTCCACCACATTTGGCTTTAACAATTATGTCTTCAGTGGTCACTTCATGAGGGTAAGTATCCACTAAGGCAGTGTCATAAGACTGATTGTTCTTAGGTTAGGGCTTTATGGTTAAGTGTGATCTCAAAAAATCCATTCATACAGCCAAGGTTCATATATGAGGGGTAGTCCCCCCAACAAAAAATACAACAAACAAACGGAAGAAAGCTCTGCTGGATGGAGCTTTCATAGTACTCAGTTTTCCCACTCAGCAGGCATTGAGCAACTCACTTTGAGTTAGTGCACTGAGTGGTGTCACATGAAAAGGTTCTCTCTTGTCACAGTGAATGATTTCATAAAAGCAGTTTCCCTTGAACCTAGTTTTTTTGTGATGGCTGATTTAAGAGAACAGTGTGCAGTTGTGAAATGTTGTTTCCTGCTCTGGAAAAATGCAGCAGAAACCATTGTGATATTGAACACAGCTTACAAGGATAGTGCTATGGGAAAAACTCAAGTGTATGAGTGGTTTTCTCATTTCAAAAAATTGAAATTTCAATTGATGACAAACCTCATTCTGGAACATCTGTCAACTTCCTGAACGGATAAAAATGTTGACTCATAGTGCATTTGAAGTTCATTCCACCAGGTCAGACTGTTAATCATGAGCTTTCTATTTATAAGTTCTGAAAAGATTGCATAACAGTGTGCTACAAAAAAAAAGCCTGATTTATGGCAGACCAAGGACAGGTTTAGCCACCATAACAATGCACCTGTTCATGCATCCATCTCACTGCACCAGTTTTGGGCACAAAACAGCATGGCTCCCTTGCCCCCCACACCTTACCCACCTGAACTCACTCCGTGCAGCTTCTTTTTGTTTCTGAAAATGCAGAGGAACATGAAAGGACAGTGACACAGAGAGGATTTGAAGGAAAAACAAGAAAGGTGCTGTCAGCCATCCAAACAGATGAGTTTGAAAATTTTTCCCAAGAATGGAATTGCAGATTTGACAAATGTATTAAGTGTAATGAAGAGTACTTTGCAGGTGATAAAGTTGCTTTGTTAAAAAAAAAATTAAATATATGGCTTTGAGGGGAACAATACCAGTTTTAGGGGGGGGGGTACCTCCTTGTATATCCTGTTCCACTTTAGTGGCTGCTTTGTGAGCATGACCTAGTCTACCTCATCTCTCATTATGTTGATACAACTTGAAGTTCAAAGGACTAGATCACTTCTTATGTTCTATAACAGGTGTTTTTAAGGTCACCTAGTGGACTTTCCAATTTGGGTACACATTGAGAAGACATCTAAATTCCAGGTAGCATATAAAATAATGTCTAGGTCATCAAGTGTTGAAAATAGAACCAGTTAAAAATGCATCTCCCCTTTGATCATAGTTGATGTGAATAATCTTATCAGACTGAGGTGATAGTAAAATCAATTATGGCAGATGTAGTTAGATTAAAATACAATAGCTTATCATCTGATCTCTCTTTTAACCCATTTGAAAGTTGGTTCCATTAAAAAAAACTAGTGAAGAGGAAACACATGTGGATTAAGCCTCTGGTGAATTTCCTCTAATTATAGACCTAGGATGTGAATCCCTTTGCTATCATGTAGAATGCATTGGAAAGTGGATTGGAAAGCATATCCTGTTAGGTTAAGTTTTAATGCCTTATCATTTGCTTTTGTTCCATTTTAAATTTGTTCTAGTTTTCATTTCCTTTCAGTTGACCTCGGTATAGGAGTTTACTTCTTTTCTCACTAGGTTGATACAGACTGATACTAGGTTATGTTACTTTGTTGTTCTTGTTAGTTTCCCCCACCCCCACCCCCACCTGTATGTGAAATTCAGGATAGGTAAATTTCTAGACCTTGTAGCTGGATTGATTGTGGGGGTGTGGGGGGATTAATTTTGTCTAGGGGCTGTAGCAGGAGAGGTTGGAAGGAAATGAGCTAATAATGATGAGTACAAGAATGAAGAAAATGTTTTAAAATTGATTGTGATAATGAACGTACAACTCTTCTTGATGTGATTGAACTATTGAGTTATATGATATGTGAATTGTATGTCAGTAAAACTATTAAAATGCATGATTAACAATGAAATAGTATAGGACAGAGTCTCCCCTTAGGGTAGATGTAAGCAATGTCAAGTATTTTTCCCAAGGTCAAGCCTTTCTTTGCCCACACTTCCCACTCTACCCACCAGCAGAAGTGAATCTTTTTTTTTTTTTTTTTGAGACTGATACATCCCACTCCCCTCTTGGTCATGAATCTCCACCAAAGTGCACTTAACACCAATGTAAGAGTGCCTACCCAATTGGAGTTTATGGATCTATTCGTGTTATTTCTCTTATTTTTTAAGGATATGTGCAGCATAGGTATGACTGGATCATATGGGATTTCAATTCCCAGATGTTTTAGGGAGTGCCATATCACTTTCCACAATGCAGAGAGTTCTGATCTCTCCACAACCTCTCCAGCATTTGCTGCTTTCTGTTGGCTTTGTTTTTTTTCCCCCAACTGGGCTATAATTGTCAGTGTGAGGTGGTATTTCATCATTGTTTTGATGTTTAGTGATCATGAGCATCGTTTCATGTGTTTGTTACCCATTTTCCCAACATTTTTGGTGAATTGTCTGTTCATGTATTGTGCCCATACTAGGATGTTTTGACTACTGTGGCTGTATATAGGTTTTGTCTTCTGGGAGTATGAAGTCACCTACTTTGTTCTTCTTAAGGAGTACTTTGTTTATCTTAGGTCTTGTCCCTCTCCATATGAAGGTGGCGATTCATTTTTTTCATTTCTTTAAAGAGTGAAGTTGGGATTTGGATCAGAATTGCATTGTGTTTATAAATTGCTTTGGTCGTATTGACATTTTCACAATATTAAGCCTTTCTATCCATGAATATGGGATATTTTTCCAATTGTGTAGGTCTCTTTTGGGGTTCTTGTAATAGTGATCTATAATTTTCCTTATACAAGTCTTTTGTTTATTTGGTTAGATTTATGCCTAAGCAGAGCATCTTTTGTTTAGCTGCTGTTAATGGCATTTTTTAAAGGTCTTTTGCAGAATTCTTACTGCTGGTACACAGGGATCTGATTTATTTATGCTTGTTAATCTTGCATCTGAACACATTACTGAATTTCAAATGTTTCCAACAATCTTGTTATTTAGTCTTTGGGGTTTTCTACATATAGTTATATCATCTGCAAATAATGAGAGTTTCATTCCTTATTTACTCAATTGTATTTCCTTTATTTCTTTCTGTTGTCCAATGGTTCTAGCTAAAACTTCAGGATGATATTGAATAAGAGTGATACTAAGGGGCATCCTTGTCTTGTTCCTGTTTGCAGACCAATATTTTCAGTCTTTCTTCATTGAGTGAGATGCTGGCCATTGGTTTTTCATATATGGCTTTTATTATGTTGAGAAATATCCCTTCTATACCAATTTTGTGCCGTGTTTTAATGAGGTATAGGTGTTGGATAATGTCAACTGCCTTTTCTGTGTCAAATTATATGATCATTTGGTTCCTATTGTGTGTCTTGATTAAGTGGTGGATTTTTTTTTAATCAATTTATTGGGGCTCATTTTATTGATTGTTTTTCTAATGTTGAACCTTGTGGATCTGGTATGGATTCCACTTATTATGGTATATTGGTTTTATATATGTTGTTGGGTTATGTTGAAGATGTTTACTTTTGTGTTCATAAATGATAGGTTTCTATTTTGTGGTGTCTGCCTGGTTTTGGCATCAGGGTTATACTTGCATCATAAAATGAGTTTTTTAGTTTGCTGCCTTTTTTATATCCTATAATAGTCTGTGTAGATAGAATTAGTGACAACTCTTCTCTGCACATTTTTTTAGAACTTCTCTGTGAAGCCATAATGATCCTGGGCTTTTCACGGTTGACATTTTTTAGTTTGACCTGCTGTATTTCTTCTTCTTTTTTTAAATTTATTTTTTCTTCTTTTTTTTAACAGGTGTTAAGGTCGGGTTCTATGTCAATCTGCATTAATTTGGTTAGATAATGCATTTCTAATAATTTGTGCATTCCTTTGTGTGTGTGAGTGTATACTGCAATTGCTGCTTTCTTGTCATTGTGGTATCTATATTAGTGATATATCCTGCTGGTTCATGTGGACTTACTTGACTTCGTTGAGTGGCATGGGAAAGAATTAACAGAAGCCAGATAAAAGTGCAGAGATTATGAAAAAAGTAAAAAGAGAAGTAAGTGAAAAGAGAAGTCAAAGAGCCAAATGTAGAAACATTAAAAAGAGATAAAAGGAAAATAAAATAAGTGGCTGTAGAAAAAACAAGAGATTTATTAAAATGATGAAAATATTTTTAAAATGGGTATTAAAATTAATAGGTATTGTGAAAATATTCCACAAGGAGACGAAGAAACAACAAAAAAATAGGAAAGCTTTCAATGAGATGGATTGTTGCAACATAAGAACAATTATGAGGAATGTTCTGAACAGGGTGGTGTTTTCTTCTGTTGTACACAGAATCACTCAGGCATAACTGAACTTGTTGGCATATATATATGTATAAATGCAGAAGTAGAATTAAGGTAAATCAAAAAAGAGAAAGAGAAGAAAAAAGGAAAGAACAAGGGAGAGAAATGGGAAACAGAGAGAGATAAATGACAGAAAAAGCAGAAGTTGTTCTTTGCGGGGGGGATTGGTGCATCTGTGGGGTGGGGGTGCAGGTATAGGAAGGAAAGGAAAAAGAGAAAATAAGGAAAAACAATATATAGAAAAAGCATTGCCTTTGCAGTGATGTGCAGAACCAGGCAAGTGTGGGACCACAGTGGGTGGCAGGGGAAGGGGTCACAAGCCCACTTTGACGGTGGAGACGCCTTGGGAATAGGAACAAGGAAGAAAAAAAGGTAAAACTGCTGCCCTGGAAGGGATGAGCTGGTTGGTGGCAGTGGAGGCATTGGCAGCAGCAGAGACTACTAGGCTGGAGGTTGAGTGTGGGGCCTGCAGTGTTATTAGCAACAAGAGATAGAGGGATGGGGGTATCTCTGCTTTGAGTGGTCCACAAATACTGCTGAGCTGAGCAAACACCAATCAGAGGCTTTAGTCTTAGGAGTTGTGCCTTTGAGGGAGGGTGAGAGTAGGAACAGAGAAGAAACCTCTCACAATGTTCATCAGTGTTTGCCTGCAGTGAATGCATTCAAGAGTGCTTAACTGCTCTGAAGGAGCTCTTAATGGTATTGGCTCCTGGTGGCTAAGCCACAACTGCTGTCTGTCACCATAGCTCATTTCTACATATATGACTGCCTGCACTCCTTCCTCCATGTGCTCTCGTGGACCCCAATTTGGAGAAACCTTAGCCTATTTAGCTTTGAAGTTGTTTTTTTTTCTGGTTTCCAAGGAGCCCAGGATTTCTTTCTCCGTGTGACTTTCTTTGGTCACTGTTGAGGAGGTCTTCCTTTCCTTGTCACCTGAGGACCAAATTCAAGCATCTTCAACATAACCCAACAACATATAAAAAAGCTAATAGACAGTGAACCCTCGCCACTTCGCTCTTCGACTTCCGCGGCTTCACTCTATCGCGGTTTTTGCATAACAGCGCATGCTCTGTCATTACTGCCACTGATTGGCTCATACTGTACACGCTTGATG